>NC_090178.1:2884852-3057352 GCF_024679245.1 Pseudorasbora parva
TGTCAAGACTTCGTTATAGCTGTATGAAATCATAAACAGGCATCCATATCGTTTTGATTATTTTACAGTAGCCTAATAAATATAATTTCGTTCAGTAGTGAACAGACGCCATGAACTGATCTCAGACCAGCGGCAGGAATCAGATTTAATTTATCACGAGTGAGAAGCTTACAATAGCCTATACGGCGGAAGATTCAGTTTCAAAACTAAATGTAAAAGCGCCTATTTAAACAAGATTGTCATTGTACTGTACTGTTCTGTTCTGTTTTTCATTAAGAACAGTATTGATGCTAATATTAAACACACCATTCAATCAGATTACTCTCAAATTGATACTCATTCTAAAGTGAAAGTATAATCCGCGTGGGCGCGGCTGCACGGGAATTCATAACGGTGAGCATTAATGAATGCAGACTTTATTCTTCATGAAAGATAAAGATAGAAATGCTCACAGGAAGAAAAAAAGCTTGCAAAAATTATATACAATCCGCCTAATCCTGGCCAAATCACAGAGATGTCGATTCGCACGGGACTAATATTATCACAGGACCTCGGTGTTCGGCGAAATATGGTAGGTAATTTGCGGGGGAATTTTTACTTTACAAATTACATGGCCGATTCGCACGGGATTAAGATCACAGACATTTTCTGCAATTATTACAAATCAGATGTCCCCAGATAATAATCCCGTGCGAATGGGGCTGATATTAAACTTCAGATTTCAGTGTGCTGCAAAATGTGCCGGAGAGGTGCCGACTAGGGGTGTAACAATACATCGACATAGACGCATCAATCTAATGTCTAACAATACGATGCCAAGCGTTAAAAATAATCCATGTAGACTATTTTTGTAAGAGGCAAGTGGCACATTTGTTTTAATACTTTCCACATTTGCACACAATGACATGTATCAACACCAACGCGTTCATTCTCGTTTAAATTACCTTTCAAAGCTTGTGAAAGACGGTCAGACATGGCTTCACGAAAATGTATCATTTGCTCGTGTTTAAAGCCTTGCAAAAAGCAGCGTGCACTCATCTCAAACAGCACAAATAGGCCACTGAATTGAGTCTTCTTTTATTTATTTTTTTGTGCATCAGTAGATAAAGGTGGCCTATAGTTTTGCATAAAAGGAGAATATAGCGCTATGAATCGTTCTTCACTGAAATTTGAAACTTAAAAGAAAATGCTCAATAAACTGCGTCTGCGAAGTGAGAGTCTTATGTTTATTTGACAGTGATTTCACATTTCTTGTTCGTATAAAGGCTAAATACAAATAAAAGGTGAACATTAATTTATTCGTACCGTTTTTATTTCTAAAATATTATATAGTTTTATAGAAGGAGGTTTCATAGACTTGGCAAATTAATTTTTCAGAAGTTTGTAGGTACAGAAATCCTACAAATGGTAGTTTTTCTAAAGCTTTTATATAGTTCATATCGATATCGAAATTATATCGTATCGACCAAAATTAAGAAATATATCGTGATATAAATTTTGGCCATATCGTCCAGCTCTACTTCATCCCTGTTCTCTCTTCATCAGCAGATATTATAACCGTAATTAAACTAAACTATCCCTGTTCTCTCTTCATCAGCAGATATTATAACCATAATTAAACTAAACTATCCCTGTTCTCTCGTCATCTGCAGATATTATAACCATAATTAAACTAAACTATCCCTGTTCTCTCGTCATCTGCAGATATTATAACCGTAATTAAACTAAACTATCCCTGTTCTCTCGTCATCTGCAGATATTATAACCGTAATTAAACTAAACTATCCCTGTTCTTTTTTCATCAGCAGATATTATAACCGTAATTAAACTAAACTATCCCTGTTCTCTCGTCATCAGCAGATATTATAACCGTAATTAAACTAAACTATCCCTGTTCTCTCTTCATCAGCAGATATTATAACCGTAATTAAACTAAACTATCCCTGTTCTCTCTTCATCAGCAGATATTATAACCGTTATTAAACTAAACTATCCCTGTTCTCTCTTCATCCCTGTTCTCTCTTCATCAGCAGATATTATAACCGTAATTAAACTAAACTATCCCTGTTCTCTCGTCATCAGCAGATATTATAACCGTAATTAAACTAAACTATCCCTGTTCTCTCTTCATCTGCAGATATTATAACCGTAATTAAACTAAACTATCCCTGTTCTCTCTTCATCAGCAGATACTATAACCGTAATTAAACTAAACTATCCCTGTTCTCTCTTCATCAGCAGATATTATAACCGTAATTAAACTAAACTATCCCTGTTCTCTCTTCATCAGCAGATATTATAACCGTAATTAAACTAAACTATCCCTGTTCTCTCTTCATCGGCAGATATTCTCTGCTCATCTCACAGCACTTCCCACACCAGCGGTTTAGAGATTATCATGACAGAATATGCTAATCAATGACTGAAGATCGTTAACTCATAAACTCATCCTCTATCCATTCAGAAACGTCCTGTCTCGTTCTACATGTCGTCTCTTCTTCTGGAGTCTCTCCATCATTGTCCTACTCCGGTTTGATCATAAAAGCCTGAACAGTTTCTGACATTTTCATTTGTGTCTGTGTGAGGTAATCAAAGCTGCTAACACAAGCTCTTAAAGCTCCGCCCTATTCTTGAAAGGGGGCGGGAGCACCAGCTTATTTGCATTTAAAGGAACACGCACACAAATGGAGCATTTTTGCTCACCCTCAAAAAGTGACAATTTTAACATGCTAGTAATATTATCAGTGGGGTATTTTGAGCTGAAGCTTCACACACACACTCTGGGGACATCAGAGACTTATTTTACATCTTGTGAAAGGACCCCTTTAAGTTGTTTGTTCCAGTTTGGTGACACTTTGCATAGCAGCCACTTCATTTTTATTAGAGAGCGCTTGTTTATTCAGCATCTTATCTTGTATTTATAGCTCCAATAATGCTGGATGGTGCAAGAACACCCCCCACCCCACCGGAGATCTTCTTAAATTTTTTAGCTGTGAGCGCTGTGGGAACATCCGGCATTGAAAGGGATGAACAAAATATGTGTTTTGTGAAATCCTGTGATGACTAAATCTCTTTCTTGCTGTCTTGTCAGGGCTCTCACCACTATACATAGAGAAGAAGCTACACATCGTTTTTTGGGGTAAACACGTTTAAAAGTTGATAAAACACTGTTTAGTTAAGCCGTTTAATCTTCAGAGAAGATGGAGATGTGTTAAATGCTCTCAGTCTTTCTCTCTGTTTCTTTTACGTTTCTCTTACACTCACATTAGATGTGCCTCTGCATCTCTGGCATAAGCTGGCAATCAATACCAAATGTCTAATTTGCCCTGCTTTTATTTTCCCACTTCCCATTTTCGTGCTTGTCAAGGAACTGTATATTTACTCAAAGGCTTCCTGCGTAAATCAAAGAGGAAACTGGTTTCCTGCAAGCCTCAGTCCATTAAAATGTAAACGAGTGGACGGTGAAATTACAGCTCTGGTCTTCAGACTCGCCAGCATTCAAACAGTATCAACAGTTATTTTCCCCCAAAAAATCGTGATAATCAAATACGGTCTTAAATATAGATTCAGAATCAAATATGCAGGGCTCGACATTAACGCTCGTGCGGGACAAGTGGATTTTGTTTAAGGGGCTAGTGGAAGAGAATTTTACTTGCCCAACGGACAAGCGGATTAAACCGCAAATAACAAAAAATAACTAGCGATCACCAAAATGCAAGAATAATTCTGCATTTATTTAGTGTAAGTGGTGACTGATAGTGGATAATAGTATAATATATAATTAACTGAAGGTGGCGCTGTTGATGCTACGCAGCCTCTCGAGGAGAAATTACAACACGAGCGCCACTCACACAGAGAAACTGCGCTAAACATTCAAAATGTGAAGTTTTTATATTTATAACATGATACAGTTAAATGACAGCGCACAACCAAATGTTCTGTTTTCCTGCATACCATCACGACTGAGCATGACACAGATTTCACATAAACAATGAATTAACATCAAGCCACTTATTTTAGATGCAATATTGACTGTTTTTTTTGTTTCAGCAGCGGAAATATATCGTAGCAGAACCATAACGTGTCTCACAGCAACAGTGTGTGTTACTGAATGATTCTGTGTTTGAATGAATCGTCTGAATCAAAGATTCAATAACCTGTTCATAAACGACATCAGCCGTTTGAATGAATCGTTTGGACAAATCGACTCAATGACTCACTCATTAAGACTCACCTGATGTCATCTACTGGTGGTTTAGATTTATGTTTAAACATAATTTCCAACATTTCTTATTTGTCTATTCAAAAATACAAATCTCATAACATTATTTAATGCAGCTGTACTTTTTTTATTGTAAATTATTTAATTAGACTGGCAACAGCCCTATAGTGTCTTATTTAATGTATAGATGAATTTTAAGAATATAATATGAAACCTGAAGCATAGCCTGTATTTAATAAGATAAGGGGTAAATGCCCTTTATAAAAGATAAAAATATCACACATATGAGGATTTAAATATGTCTAAGCTGATTGAACACTGGTGAGAATATTGCTTCAGAATAAATTATATTAACAACACACACACACACACACACACACACAACTTTTTTCCGGGCAAACTAATTTTTGTGAATGACGATTGACATGAACATGCTTAATGTTGAGCCCTGAATATGAAACTAATCCTAAAACATCAGGAATTTTTATTGTGTTTTTCGTCAAACCGGTAACAGTTTCATTCCTAGTAAGAGTTTGACTCGTATGTTACCATGTTGTCCCCCCCGCCTCTGGAAAACAAGGCCAGCCGCTTCCAAGACATTGAAAACTGACGGTTCGGTTGTATCTAGGACAACATTTTGATGAATTAGCCACGTTGCTGTGTTGTGTCTTTTTGTGAACGTTTAAAATAGGCCCGTAATTAATCAGCAGGGGCTGCAGGATGGATAGAAGGCTGACGCATGAGAGAAAGGCCAATGTGGGATCGTCCCAGCGGAGGCATGGGGTATGACAGATGGAGATAACATGGTGAGCTTCAGTTCAACGTCGCCGGAAGCTTCCACTTGCCGTTACAGGAATCATCAGTTAGCTTGTATTGACACTTCATTACGGCGAGCAAACAGTCATGTTCTGGGTGTGCCAGTCATTACATCTGACTCGATGAGACCGCAGAGATCTTTACACCCTGAGCACTTTGCCACGGTTGGAGTTTGGGATGTTCCATTACTCTCTGTGGGTTTTACAATTGTTCTTCATTGATGTGGGAAACAACCCACATGTGTGGTGTTTATACAAACTCAATCGGTCAATTGACATGTCCTTCAACTCTAGTCAGAATATGAGTCTGATTCTGATCCATTGGGCTGTAATTATAGGGCCGTTTCAACCGAACCAGGAAAGACCTCAATTGGACAGACCTACAACCAATCAGAGCAACGGAGCGACGCATAACATTAGTTATGCTGCACTGTTGCCAAGTCTGTGGTTTTCCCGCAGTTTGTTTTCCATGTCCGCCGGTTGAAGCAACCTCAATTATGTGATAAATAGACCCAGGAATGCGAATTTTAGCAGACAACCTTGCCAAAATAACGCACCTTTTATCCCCAAAACGCCATTTTTTTCGGAGAACCCTCCCAAGAAGCTATTGTAGCTTTGGGCTAGTTGTTGGTGGGTTTTGTCATAGACATCATATAGGTAGACGCCCTATTGGCTGCTGGGCGCCGAGATTTGCGGCGGCCATTTTGAACCGGTCGTACTCCTAGTTTCGTTGCATAGCAGCAGTTAAGATGCCAGAGCACCGTGCAGCATTTTCCTGTTCTAATCGGCGAACCATCTTAAGTAGGGCTCGCGGGATTACTTTTCACAAGTAAGATTTAACTTTGCCATCGTACTATTGGTTGTATTTTGTCCTTAAATCCAGATAATTGAGAAGGAGCAAGGATCTTTGATAGTACTGTACTGAAATCGTAGCTAGCTAATGTTAGCTAAGCTATGTATCTCCCTCAACTCAAGTGTTTTCCACATAACTTAAGTTACTATTCAGATCAAAAAGATGTTAGAAAGCACTTGTTAGAAGCACGAAACTTACTTTTAGTGTTTGCTAACATTATGTGCCTATTAGTACCAACACAATCCAATCTGAAGTTAATACATGCATTGCTGACCGGGCATAATAGCTGTCGTTGTGTTGCAGATGAAGGCGAACAGAACAATCCCAATCACAAAGGCTGATGCCGGAACTTTATCAGAATATTATATATATTTTGTGTGTGCGTGTGTGTGTGTGTGTGTGTGTCAAATCATTATAAATTGTTTCAACTTATTAAAATATCTTATTTTACTTCAACTCTCTGTTTCTGCTTCTTTATCATATAGATATATTGTGTGGTTTTATAAATCCCCGTATATCCTATATCACATATTTTGATTTTGGACGTCTGGACACTTTATATCTTATATCAGAATATTATGTAACTGTTAAGCCCACTATAGCCCTATTCGGATGGTAATGTTAATTGTTTCTCATGTGGACGTCTGTAAAATACATTTGCATGCCACCTCAGTGATAAAACTAGTCTATTCGGATGGCGATATATTCCCGGTGGAGGAGCGAGTGATCCTCCGCACCTGGGAAACACTGCTCACGTGGTAATTCAAATGATTTGCTGTAAAAATGTCATATGCTTGGAATAAAAAGAATTTAAAAAATCATATTTAACAATAAGACATTATTTTATTTAAATGTCTTGTAAAAAAAAAAAGTAATTTTAAAAATGAGCGGAAATAACGGCTCATTTCAAATGTTTAAGTGTTTTTTTTCTCTTTCTCTTTTAAGTGGTGATGAAAGATTATTCTTGTAAATACTTTCCAGCATTTTAGTAATAAAAGTGTAGGCTTTAGATCTTTAAAATGCATCCGAAAAATACCTTACGACCCCACGTGAAACAATTACCATCCGAATATGGCTTAAGAATATTAAAATACGCTGAACCACGTGTCCTGTATCATAGCTACATTAATGACCTTTGCAGCAAAAAAACCCGCGTTAAAATCGGTTAGGTATTCAGTGAGATGTGATTAATTAAATGCGCTGACAGCTCACTGCGCCTGGCAAACAAGTTACACTGAGTGGAGCTGGCGACCGGTTCAAGATGGCGGCTCCACGGCTCGACCGTGCCAATAGGCAGTAGCGCTCGATAGGGCGTCTATCTATATGATGTCTATGGGTTTTGTTGTTAACATTTGGCAACCCTGTCTGCACACACGATCATTGCCGTTGTTGTTAAAAAAAAGGATTTAAACATACACACATTACTTACAACACGATCATCATTTCAGAGAAAAATAGTGAAGGTGATGCAGATACAAACAAGTTCTCCATTTAGGATTTGAACAACTTTAACTCAAGCGCCTTTGATGACGTGATGATTAGGGTACTGTTGATCATCTGTCCGTCATCGTCTAAAGCCCGTCCGGATGATCTCATTGGTCAGTTTCTGTTAAGGCATAATTACTCCTCTCAAGTCCAGACCGAACTGCTCGAGCTCAAATGTTGTGGGCGGGGTGGGGCTGAGTTCGGCTGGCATCAGGCTAGACATTTACTACCTCTAAAGCCTGGTGGTCGTCCTGTCCCTGCAGTGGGTGTTTCTACCTCTGGATGCCCTAACCAGGGTGGCGTCGGGTCCTTAAAAAATCTAAAAATAGGGTTGTGCGTGGGGCTGGGCGATATGGCCCAAAAAAAATCCCCGATATCCCCGTCAAATTTTTTTCTTCTTCTTTTTTTTCTTCTTTTTTCCCCTCCTACTTAAAATCAATCTGCATGACAAAGAAATTGTTCAAAACAAGTTTTAACTTTATTTTGTTTAGGTAAAATATTTGCCGCTTGGTTGGTAGAGTGCCTACCTGGGGGGCAAAACTTTCAGCATGTGAATAACCCCCGGCTATTCCACAGTATAAATGGGCACCATATCTTTTGCAATATACAGTATACCTATCAAAGGTTTATTAATTGATATGCAGATCAAATTAACTTTTATTAACAACAGTAATGTGCAAAAAAAAAGTATAGGGAAAATTTAAATGTTATGCTCTTATTAAATATAGATTACCGTATTTTCTGGACTATAAGTCGCTCTGGAGTATAAGTCGCATCAGTCAAAAAATGCATCATGACGAGGAAAAAAACATATATAAGTCGCACTGGACTATAAGTCGCATTAGGGCAGAGCGGGAGCCGCGCGCGCATGCCAGCACCCGCTCGCGTGCACTCGCTCGTGCCCGCTTCACTGCATAACCCGAGCAGAAGAAAGAAAGTTTGAAGTGAGTGAGAAACTTGTAAGGGACTGGCGAAAAGCAGAGGTTACTTTTACTGTGATGAAGAAGAAAAAGAAAGCTACTTGCGGGCTGTAAGCAAGATGGCCAGAGCTGAAGGAACGAGTCCACAGACGCTTGAACTCTCTGCCGGGAGAGGCTCAGCCGCGCGAGACGAACGCTGTGAGAATCGTTCTCCGCTGCATATTTTACTACATGCTGTTTGTGTTTTGCAGAATAAGATTTTCTTTATGGGGGCCTTTTGTTTGTGTTCAGTCTTTCTAAGTTGTTGTCTTTAAGTAAATATTAGGCTACAGGAGCAGCATAGAGCGCATTCTCGCGGCTATATGTTTATTCTTGTCAGTCAGTATGAATTAAATTTGATATATAAGTCGCACCTGACTATAAGTCGCAGGACCAGCCACACTATGAAAAAAAGTGCGACTTATAGTCCGGAAAATACGGTACCATTGTTCTTCAATAGTCTCACACTGAACTTACCGACAGCTTCAGCTTTCTGTGTAATTTAGTTTTTCATGAGACTTGGTGACTTCGTACTTTTCTCCCTATATTATGGAGTGGAAATGGCTTATAAATCAATAAGTACTGTTCTGCTGGTTATAGTGGTGGGCACTGCATATCTTTTTTAAATAAAAAAATGCTTGTTTGCCACAAAATGGATTAAACATTTAATTTTTTTTTATTAAAATACTATTTCTTTCACAAGATCCCTTTAAACTTTTAGTTTTACAAACCATCACATTAAAAATAGCATATTTTGGATATTTAGAGCTTTGAAGTGCTGGAAATAAGTGCAGTACGTGTACAAATAAGTGTAGCCTACGAAACCATTGGAAAGTGCTTAAATTTCAATCTCCAAAAGGTTGTACGAATCCTGAGATAAATAATGACAACAACATTAAATCCATGTGGGTTTACTACAGTAAATCATGGTGAATGTTGGTGATTTGTGACTGAAATCCCTGACCTTCGCTCATGTTGTCTCCACGTCAGCTCTGTTTGATCTGATATCTGATAACATAATTCTGCGCCGACCGCTTCCACTAGATCACAGTAGCGATGTTATTAATTCTTTGGTGAATTTAAACGCTCTCTCACTGGATCTCCAGCGCTGTGTATCGTGTCTGTCATGAGATCGGCCCGTGTGTGAGCTCGCGCTGCATTCGATGTCCGCGCCGCTCAAATGAGCGCAGTTCCGTTCAGACTTCAAACACACTTTGCAGCGGGGTATTGTTAATAGTCCTGTGAAAAACTGAACCAATGACACTGTATGTTGTTAGACGCTATCCTTGTTGTTTGTGTATCTCTGTGGCAAACGCGCGGGGGAGGGCTGAGCCATTACGGGAGCCCAGAGGGAGCGTCGGCGGATTTTAAAGAGAAAACTGATTTTCATTCACAAAAATCGACATAAACTACAAACTCGAATTAATCGATAAAATTGATTTATCGCCCAGCCCTAGTTTCGCAATAGAGAAAATATTTAATTACGAATTCAAATTAAATAATTTGCACTGAAAAATTACAACCGCATTTAATAATTCTATGAGATTTGTATTTTTGAATTGACAAATAAGAAATTTGTTGGAAATTGTTTAAACATGAAACTAAACCACCAGTAGATGGCGGCAGGTGAGTCTTAATGAGTGAGCCATTGAGTCGATTCATCCAAACGATTAATTTAACCGGCTGAATCATTCAAGAATAAGGCAGTTGCTTACGAACAGGTCAATGAATCTTTGATTCAGCCGATTCATTCAAACACTGAATCATTCAGTAACACACACTGTTGCTGTGAGCCGTGTTCTGGTTCTACTGTGATCTATTTTCGCTGCTGAAACAGAACAAAACGGTCAACATTGCATCTATAATGTGAGTAAATGTTAATTAATTGTTTATGAAGTTTTTATATGAAATCCTTGTCGTTTTCAGTCGTGATGGTATTCAGCAAAACACTCTTGGTTGAGCGATGTTGTTTAACTGTATTAACTATGCGCTAAACATTGTGAATGTTTAGCGCAGTTTCTCAGTGTGAGCGGCGCTCGTGTTGTGATTTCTCCTCGAGAGGCTGCGGAGCGTCAACAGCGCCACCTTCAGTTCATTATATATTATACCATTATCTACTATCAGTCGCCACTTACACTAAATAAATGCAGAATCATTCTTGCATTTTGGTGATCGCTAGTTATTTTTTGTTATTTGCGGTTTAATCCGCTTGTCCGTCGGGCAAGTAAAATTCTCTTTCACTTGCCCCATCAAAAAAATCTATATGTCGTTAATGTCGAGCCCTGCGTAAAGCATAATGAACATGATTATTAATGCACGAATCAAACTCACTTAAAATTCTGCCAGTTTTCCACATATTTTCCATGCTTCATTTTCCTTCTTTGCATGAGACCGATAATAATAGAGCAGTGAAATCTTGCCTTAACTCGACAGCATCTCACAGGATATTATTATTATTATTATTATTATTATTATTATTATTATTATTATTATTATTATTATTTCACACTATATATTCAGCAGTATTATTATTGGCTTGACTCCAGAGCTGCTGTTGATTCCTGTTTGCCTCATAAATCATTATTTTCCTGTTTATCACCGTGGAGCTGCTTTGAAACTATCTGTATGAAGTGCTACAGGAGTAAAGGTGACTTACTTCGGTTGCTTCTCGAGATCATTTGCATATTTAATTTTTCTGCACTTTGTTGCATGCACAGCGATCGCTCATGCTTCTTCAAATCATCAGCATTCATTGAAAATTAATGCTTTCTGGTTTCTTTCCTGCTTGAAAATCGCTGTCCTTGTGAGTGTTCCTAGTGCTAGAAGACTAGCTGAATAAATGCACTCCAATTTGCAGACGCAATGATCCTAATCTCATGTATTATGTAGTAGTGAGATTAGGATTAGCTATGTTAAAAATAGTATGCAAACGCTGTACAGTTTCCATGCAGTGCATTCTCAAAGTGTGCATCCTTACAGCTGATATTACACAGATTTCTCAGAATCTGCAATCATGATAACAAACCTAGTCTCTCTACCTGTTAGTCTTGACGATGGGTGTCGGCAGCACACAAGTGAGTCTCCATCCAAAGGAAGCCAGCGACTGCAGCAAGGGAATATAGTCTGTCTTCACCTGTAAACCCTGAAAAGACAAAAAGAAGGTGGTGTAAAAATGCTTCGAAGTCACACTTAAGTAGCAACATTGATTTGAAATGTGCCTCAGATTCCAAATTTACACTTAAAGTCTTTATGAAGACGTTTTTATGTTGTGACTGTTAGATACACCCTCTTCTGAAGGGATATGATTTTTTTTATCAATACCCGATAACTGATGTATTGGCCAATAAATCCACATTTTTATGATTTCTGAGACAAAAACAAAAGTCTCACCATTAAAAGCCACACCCCATAATGTCACCCTCATTATAAATTTATGTAGTCTTTATGACCGACTTTAACCGTATTTTCCTTTTTTGAGGTGACTTCCATAGGCGTAATTTGCGGGTGGGACATGTCCCCCCCACCACTTTTTTAAAACATCTTCCTTCACGGATGAACCTAACTAATACAAACAAAACATCTCTGGGTAACTAGAAGAGCATCACTCAGTTTCAGTCAATCTCATGTCAATCTTGAGTACCTATAGAGTAGTATTGCATCCTTCATATCTCTGAAAAGTCTTTAGTTTTATTATATTTGTAAAAGAAATATGGGCTGTACCGAGTCTTTCCGGAAAAAAACGAGTTCCTGGAGGCGTATCGAGTGGGCGGAGCTAAAGAATGACGAATGCGCACAAAGTGGTGACGTCCTCAAGCGTGGAGAAACCCATCGCTATCGATCTCAGCTAATAGATATGATCCATTGATCCATAATCTAATTCGGAGGCTGAAATAGAAACAGCAACAGCAGGACGTCCGTCTCTGTGGTATGGACTTTTTTTTATTGGCCTGTCAACATTTGTCTTTACTCTCAGTTTATGAGGACATGATTCGGTTTATGGACTATTGTATGCGACCAAACCTTAGTAGCAAGCAAAACGGTTTTGCACGTCTTATAGGTAATGTTATAAGTTACATAGAACAGCAATGAAGTCCGTTAGCGCATTTGAATGACGAAGCACGCGACCGTGTCGTTTACTGATGTTTACTCACGCGACGATAGCCAACAGCACAGACATTTGAAGCAGTTTTACTCACCGGCTGCTTCCAAAGTGTGGAGAGTGTGTGTGGAGTGTGGAGATCCACTTAGTGATGCGACTGAAGCATTTCTGCGTTCAAATCGGTTCAAATGCAGCGCTGCCTTCCCGGAATGCTGTGCTGAAGCGTTGAAGTCGCTTAATGTCAAAGTGGAGGAATGAAGTGGAGCGGCGCGGACTATAACCGACATTAGTGTTCATGGACTACTGGATCTGCAGCTTGAGAGCAGTGTTCACGGCCGTGCATTTCCTCTCTCTCGCTCTAGTCACGCGCGCGCACCCTACCGGGAGAAGAGCCCGTACGGCCCATACAAGGACCTTCCGCTCTATTAACGTCAAGCCGACCCATACTCGAAAAAAACTCTCCGAAACTTGTGAGAAACCGGAAGGAGTATTTTTGACACAGAAATACTCCATCAAACGTCCAACATTAGTTTTTGAAACTTTGTCTATGTTTAGGATGGGAATCCAAGTCTTTAACAGTGTAAAAAGCTCAGTATGCATGAAACAGCATTTCACCCCCCCTTTAATTGATTTCCGGACATCTTAATACAAATTTTTCTGCAATTGTTATTGTACATTTTACATCTGATTGAGTCCTGGTCCTGTATCAGCAATGCTACCCCCCTTAATACGCCATATACCTGTAGTGCATCATATGCGAAAAACTGCGTACCTTATGCACGCCAAAGCTCATTTAGCGCCCCCTCATACGTCCAAATGAGCTTTGGTGTGCATAAGGTACGCAGTTTTTCGCGTGCATATGATACGCAATTTATGTCCCACCCACTTTTTAAAACAAAGTTACGCCACTGGTGACTTATATCATATTTCAAGCAATTCAGACCCATTTCAAATCATGGTAAACTGCGCATCTCAAGTGTCTCATATAATACATTATTTATCTGCTTTAATATTATCAGGTGGATAACTTGAAAAAAATACCATGTATTGGCTGAAACCGATATTGTGGCTGATATATATTGTGCATCCTACTCTTTAACTGTTTTTTCCTTTTCGAGGGGATTTTAATCATATTAATTTCCACCCCCTGGTCACCCCATGCATAGTTCCTCCACTAATAAGAGTAGAATATTTACATTTTTCCCATAAAAATGACTGTTGTTTATTTATCTGCATAGCAATTCCAGCTCAGTGCATTACTGTCACATTTCCAAAATAAACAATCTTGTAACAAACTGCTCTCAAATATCAGCATTGTGCCATATACTGAGGATGTAGATTTATCCTGATTGGAAACAAGTTACTCATTAATTTACCAAGGGTGCAATGAAGAAATTTCATTTTAATGGCTGTTTATAGAAAGATAGAAACAGACCAGAAGTTGTTGACTTGATTTGGACACCAGGTCTGATTTAGTTCAAGTGATTAATTAAAGTTAATTTCTGAGAATAAATGTTGTTATAAAGGATTGATTGCAATGAGATTATAAATGCATTTATATGCAATTCAGAGGAAGTGTTAATCAAACATTGTTGTTTTGAGCAGTGTTGTACTGTGGTTTCAAAGAGAAAAGGAGCGCACAGGAAGTCAGTGCGGTTTAACGGCACCTGTCCTCATAAAGAAACCATGTCGCGTGTCAGCCATGCGCACACACTCATAACGATAACACAAGACAGCGCTTTGTGATAATGCTCCACTTGCAGTAATATGCCACAGGTTTACACACTGTACGTTTATGCGTGAGTCACTCTGGAAAGTTCACAATGGAAAACAACATACTGACGACTTCTGAGAGGCTAAACGCTAAACCACTAAATGGTCAAAAAATGTAAGCAAATGCACTACTTATAAAGCCAACTTTTTGCCACAATGCATTGTGGGAATGCCTACAGTGTACAGAATACACATGATGCTGCCTTAAAGGGATGGTTCACCTGAAATCAGCCCATGAGTTACTCTCAAGTCATCCTAGGTGTGTATGACATTCTTTTTTCAGACGAATACAATCAGTTATATTAAAAAAAAAATCCTGGCTCTTCCAAGCTTTATAATGGCAACGAATGGCTGTTTCTGTTTTGAAGTCGATAAAAGTGCATCTGTCCATCGTAAAATTTAATCTATCCACCATAAACGTACATCTATCATCATAAAAGTGCATCTGTCATCATAAACGTACATCTATCATCATAAACGTGCATCTATCCATCATAAAAGTGCTGCTGTCATCATAAACGTACATCTATCATCATAAACGTACATCTATCATCATAAAAGTGCATCTATCCATCATAAAATTTAATCTATCCACAATAAATGTATATTTATTATCATAAAAGTGGATCTATCCACCATAAACGTACATTTATTATCATAAAAGTGGATCTATCCATCATAAACGTACATTTATTATCATAAAAGTGCATCTATCAATCATCAAAGTTCATCCATCCATCATAAAACTGCATCTTTTTATGGTGGATGGATGCACTTTTATGGACTTCAAAACAGAAACCGCCATTCATTGCCATTATAAAGCTAGGATTAGCCAGGATATTAATATAACTGATGGTATTTGTCTAAAAGAAGAATGTCATATACACCTAGGATGACTAATTCAATTTTTTGGGTGGACTAACCCTTTAAAATCTCCTTTCAGCCTAAACTCTGCCCACGTAATCTTTGGAGCCAGACTCTTAGTTTAGTTATTTTGTGGAGGTTGTGTTTCAACACCCTTCCTAGTTGTGAAGCCCTTTTGCCTAGATTGGATGCCATTATTGTGGGTCATGCGTTGAGAGGCCCGGGGTTTCTGTTGAAATGTTTTTTTTGGGTATTTGCATTGGCCAAAGCGGCATCCTTTAGGGAATCCAGATATGTGTGAAGAGGTTTTTGTTGGAAGACGTCCCAGTAGTGGACCCTGTAAACGGCTCCGCAGACTTAAAAGTGGAGGAGAATTGAGAAAATATGGTCTGTTTAATGGCTTTCAGTTGCTGCGAGATTGTGTGAACATCTGCATGTTGTTGAAGTGCTACACTCTTTCAACATGGAGGTCAGTGAAATAGAGCAGAACCGAGACTCCTCAGCAAAATAAAAGAACATCGTGAAGTCAACATTGCCGCCGTAATGTGGTGCATTTCGGAACGATGATTGAGGAGGAAACACATGTTGGCTGATTGTATCCATCAGTACTTGATTGGATCAATGGCGTAGGCAGAATTAAATTTTTGGTCGGGCCTGGGCAAAAGTGAGCGAGGGGGGTGGGGGCTACGCCCCTGGATTGGATTGTGAGATGAAAATCGAGTCAGGTGGTTTGAGGGGAGGAGTTAGAGGACAAGCAGGTTCAATTATAACTAAAAATTTCTTAAAGTTAAAACTATGATCTCTGCTAATGCTGTAAAGTGTAAACTATATACACTGTAAAAAAAATTATGTTCAATAAGTTATGGCAACATATGTTTTTACATTGTTTTAACTCATCAAAATAAGTTTAGCAATGTTAAACTTGCTTTTATTAGTTATACAAGATGTAACTCATTTTTTTATGTCAGTTTAACATAATTTAAGTTGAAATAACTTAAACATCCAAGTCGATTCTACTGCAAAAGTTCAAAATTTGACTTTTTTTTACAGTGTAGGAAGCCCTTGCACACTACTATATATATATACTGTATATAACAACAGAGCCCAAATTAGCCTAAATTCAGAATTTTTAGATATAATAATAATAATAAACCCTTAAATAACACATTGTATGCTAAATTCACATAAGGCCGTTTTTGCATTAACATCTAAATCTAATTATAATATGTTTTTACTCCAGTTCGTTGTTGAAATATAATAATTTTCCTTTTTTTTTCTTTTTAAATTCTTCTGAATTCTGTTTTAAAAAATTGTTTGGACTTCCATTTTAACGCTTAAATTAAATGTTAGTATTCAGAAAGCATGTTTAGGTAATTGAAATCACGAAACGTTTACAATTTAACAATAATTTATTAAAATGCATGTTTAGGGCCCTATGATATATGATTTTTTTAAGTGATTTTTTTAAGCCATTTTTTTGGTGGTGTTAAGTTTTCTGGATTCAGTTTAAGTGAAAATTCAGCTTTGATCACTGGAATAAATTACTTTACTATATAGTCACATAGAAAACATCTGTTTTAGGTAATATATATATATTTTTTTACAATATTACTGTATTTTTAAAACGTCTAAATCCAGCCTTAGTGAGTCGTTAAAACCGTCTTACTTGCCCCAAACTTCCTCCGAAGCATATCAAAGTGTGCACCAGAAGATCTGAGAGATCTATTTTTGTATTTAACCTTTTCAGTCAAAAGAAGCAGATTTCGGCTCACACACTTCCATTCTCGACAACTAAAAATAGTCTTATTCTGCACCTATATCACACTTTCTCACCCGGGGTCTGCAGAACGGCGGATCACAGCTTGCCTGTGCTTGCTATATATATATTCTCACGGTCTGACAGCAACTGCCTGCATTAAAATCACTCGTGTCTTGTACATCATAAACTTAATAAACCTCAGTTTACTGAAAATAGACTCATCCCACTGCTAATGAAATATCTGAAGAGTCGTGTAGTTCAGCCGCATTCACACAGACACAGAAAACTCTTTTGAAACGGCAGGTCGCATGTTTTTCTCACCTCCACAGGAGCCATAAAGGTTACATTGCCAAAGGACGTGTTTTAATGGCCTATCTACAGTCTAGATATCACACTGCTCCAGTGACTGCGCTGACCTTCAGACTTTACCTTCAGCTCTGACCTCATATACAATGCCTGAGGAAAATCATATCGCTCAGGCAACATAATGGCGCTTCATTGAAGACTCTACTTTGACGTTTCCTTTACAGCTACTTGAACTCTCTTTGACTTGTTGAGCACAGTTTGAGACATTGTTGAGTGTTTTTCTCATGCTCGTCACTGTTAATTTCGTTACTAGCATCCTGATGCGACCGCGTTATGGTAATCTTATTCCAGCTCTAATTGGTTTATACCGAGTGCTTTAAACTTTGAACTTGGTTAACTTGTTAAATCTCTCTCATCGTGGTCCAGTGATTTTTGTTGTGTGTTTGTTTTGTTGCCTTATTCCCATCCTTTATATATAACTCCAATCCAAGACGTAGAAGAACTGCTTTCAAGAAAACAGATCCGGGTGAAAGTGATTAACCCTTAAAATGCATACCTCGGGTCGTTAGCGACCCGAAACATCATTCACTACCCTGCTCCTCATTCGTTTTTAAAGTTAGACATCAACCTTCTTAGTATTCCTCAATCAATCCATTTTAAACAATATAACAAGAAAAAAATGATAGAATTATAATTGAATGCCTGTATTTTCACTAGTTTTTGTCAAAATTGTATAGGGTCGCTCTCGACCCGAGGTGTGTAGGTGTGTGTGTATTTTTTTTTTGCACAATAATAAACTAATCTGTAATGACGAAATAGGGCGCAATTCACCTTTATTCCACAAGGTGGCAATGTCTTATACCCAATGATGAAGTGACGTTTCACTCATAGTTACCTCTGACAGAAACGAAACTATAATAATTATAATCTGCAAAATTTGAAATGGCTCAGTGATTTACAGCAGAGAGCAAGTACTAAACAATCAAATATTAGTGTCACTGTCTCTTGATGATGGATGTGGTCAAGAAGCTGTCAGTGATCAAAATATTGATTTTGAAGACGTTGAATGAGTTTGGAGAATATGCTGGAGATCGCGAATATGAGGCAGATGCTGAATCTACTGGTAAACGAGCTCTGACGAGGACAGATGATGATGGTATTAAACATCTGCTCAACTGTTACACTGTTAGAGAGTTGTTTCTTGGACAACATTTCAAAAAATGAGTTGAATGTATGAGAAGTATTTCAAATACTAAATTGTTTGAATTTAGGATTCAAACAAGTTTGGGAAAGTTTTTTTTATTTATATATATATATATATTATTTTTTTATAGAATATGGCCCTGTATGACATCATAAAGGGTGGGATTCCTTATATGGGCAGTTGGGCACTTCTCCTGGTTACGTACACACCCACACACACACACACCCACAAAGAAGAGCGTCCATCACCGAGCTTGGTACGGGTTACAGGGGCTGTAGGTGGCGCTGGTGTTTTTTAGACTCGAGATCAACAATGTCACTAAAGGTGTGTGTGTGTGTGTGTGTGTGTGTGTGTGTGTGTGTGTGTGTGTGTGTGTGTGTGTGTGTGTGTGTTAGTGTTGCACGATATACCGGTACTAGAAAAGTATTGCGATACTGTGCTATTACAAACGGTACGATATGGACTTTTATTAGTACCTGTACTTTAAGGAGGACAGCGCTAACATGAGCTGTATTTCTTACTTTGGGTCGATGTGTGACAGCAGGTGACGTGCGTGCAGACGTGACGTGTGTCCACCGGTCACTAAACATTAGAAGTAGAAGAGTTAAAGGGGGGGTGAAATGCTGTTTCATGCATACTGAGCTTTTTACACTGTTAAAGACTTGGATTCCCATCCTAAACATAGACAAAGTTTCAAAAACTAATGTTGGACGTTTGATGGAGTATTTCTGTGTCAAAAATACTCCTTCCGGTTTCTCACAAGTTTCGGAGAGTTTTTTTTCGAGTATGGGTCTACTTGACGTTAATAGAGCGGAAGGTCCTTGTATGGGCCGTACGGGCTCTTCTCCCGGTAGGGTGCGCACGCGCGTGCGTGACTAGAGTGAGAGAGAGGAAATGCAGGCTGTAAACAGTAAACTGCTCTCAGCTGCAGATCCAGTCGTCCGTGAACACTTCTGTCGGTTATAGTCCGCGCCGCGCTCCACTTCATTCCTCCACTTTGACATTAAGCGACTTCAACGCTTCAGCACAGCATTCCGGGAAGGCAGCGCTGCATTTGAACCGATTTGAACGCAGAAATGCTTCAGTCACATCGCAAAGTGGATCTCCACACTCCAAGAAGTGTGTTTTTGACGGAGCCGTCCCAGCGATAAAGGTTCGGTCCTGCTTTGGAAGCAGCCGGTGAGTTAAACTGCTTCAAATGTCTGTGCTGTCGGCTATCGTCGCGTGAGTAAACATCAGTAAACGACACGATCTTGTGCTTCGTCATTCAAATGCACTAACGGACTTCATTGCTGTTCTATGTAACTTGTTACACTACTCTGACGTGCAAAACCGTTTTGCTTGCTACTAAGGTTTGGTCGCATACACTAGTCCATAAACCGAATCATGTCATGTTGACAGGCCTCTAAATACAGTCCATACCACAGAGACGGACGTCCTGCTGTTGCTGTTTCTATTTCAGCCTCCGAATTAGATTCTGGATCATATCTATTAGCTGAGATAGCGATGGGTTTCTATTTTTTTACAGTCTATGGTTTCTCCACGCTTGAGGACGTCACCGCTTTGCGCATATGTCATTCTTTAGCTCCGCCCACACGATACGCCTCCAGGCGCTCGGTTTTTTCCGGAAAGACTCGGTACTTTCCGGAAAGACTCGGTACAGCCCATATTTCTTTTACAAATATAATAAAACGAAAGACTTTTCGGAGATATGAAGGATGCAATACTACTCTATAGGTACTCAAGATTGACATGAGATTGACTGAAACTGAGTGTTTCACCCCCCCTTTAAATATATACGCGCAGCGCATGATAAAGAAAGCAACAGAAGCGCCCATGAGAAGAAAAAGCGCGGCGCGGGACGTGCTTGAGCCGGACTCTGACCTGAAGCGTGCGCACACGCCTTTCAGACAACAAACATGCGATCGCCATTCAGTTCTTTCGCGGATTATTATTGGGGTTTGAATGGTCAAACATGTCAAAATAGATATAGATTTATATAGATCAGTGGTCGTAACTCTGTTTTTCAGCGGCACTGGCCAAAACGTGATTGGTTGGAGTGAGAACACGCAACGATTGGTCAGCACGATATGGCCGTGATCTGATTGGCTTAAGTAGACGGTGGGTGGAGTCTACGTATTTGTGGATTTTTTTGAGTCTAGACGCTAGAAATGTTTCAAAATCCACGTGCTGTGCTGCGATCCACAAATGCGCAAGACGAGATCCACAAATGCAGAGGAAGCGATTCACAAATGAATGCAGCTTATGCAAGGCAGAGTTGTGTGTTTTTGACATGTGTGGATTTTTTTTGTTACTCACAAATGTCATTGTATTTATTTGTGAATCTAATTTTTTTTGTGAAACTCCTGCATATATTTGTGGATCTCATTGTATTGATTTGTGAAATTATTTATTTTTGTGAATCCCTTTACATTTATTTGTGGATAACAATATATCTGTTTGGAATAAAGCAACAACATTACCTCCATAGACGAGTATTGAGGTCAACAAAGTCGGATTTGTCTTTAGTGAACGTATACTGTTAAGGTAATTGAGCAAATACTGAATCTAAAAATACGATGAGCAAACAATGAAAAATAGAAAACCACCACACGCTTGGCTAAATAACTAAAATATATTTATTAAGAATCAGTGTATAGTTAAATTATAAAGTGAAGACTAGTTTATTTGATTATTTAATTTCTTTCTTGACTTGTTGTTAAATAGACCCTAATGAAGCAGAAAAATAAAGCACTGTATTTGTCATATTTTTTGAAATTTGCATTTTTTGCTTATTTTTAAAAACAAATACAATTAAAAATCTATATTACAATTATAAGATAACATTTTAAAAATATTAAATTACTCGTATCATGAAATAAGATTTTGGTCATCCCGACCTGTTGAGAAATGAACGGTTAGTGAATGATAAGATGATTGATAATGATGATCTCTGTGAGGATCTTCACACTGGCCGTTATTATAGCAATAAGAGGAGGAATGGGCAAAAACCAGCGCAGTAACGTGCTGGCCAAGGGAATTTTTTGTAAAAAAATAAAACAATGAATAATAAGTTCTGTTGTCATATTATTCATATTATCAGTTTTTTGTTTGTTTTTTTACTGTGGTATCGATTAAGGATCGGTATCGAGGTATTTTAGTCTGGTATCGTATTGAAGTCACAATTTTTGTATCGTGACAACGTGTGTGTGTGTGTGTGTGTGTGTGTGTGTGTGGGAGGGAAAGATCACCTTGTTTAGCTTCCCAAATAACCCAGCATTAAGGGAACAGTGGATGCAGTTTGTGTTTCAAGTTCTGCAAGTGTGTGTGTGTGTCCGATCATGGGTGGAAACCGCAGGCGGAGAGTAAAAATGCATCAAATGTGTGTTTTGTTGGCATTCGGCATTTAAGTGTATATAATGTGAACACCACCAACGTATTGTGTGTGTGTGTGAAAGTTACTTTGAAAAGTAATGCATTACAACATTGAGTTACTCCCTTAAAAAGTAACTAATTGAGTTGCTTAATTACTTTTTAAGAAAAGTAATGTTACGTTACTGTTGTATTACTTTTTCACACCTTTGTTTTTCATAACAAAAAAGTTCTATAGAGTTTTAAAGACCTCTTCACACTAAAATTGAAATATTGAACCAGGTCGAGTTAAAAATGCTAAGTTACGCATGTACAGTAGAGGGCGCAGCTCAAACAAACCGTTCAGCTGTGCTGCCGTTCTGGAATATGAGCTAAAATAGGACGCAGGAGAAAAAAGTAATTTTTGCTTCTGGTTTAACTGAACCATCGAAAGTTAGCAGCAACACATTGGTCAATAAAGGAGGATTAAATGCATAAAAATAACTTGTTTTATTTGCATTGCTTCGTATTCTAATTTTGGATTTGACTGATTTTATTTAGTACTTGAATAATTAATTGTGCAATTGAAATGAATAAATGCTCACATTTAGTCTAGAACTACATTAACCTGTTCACACAGAACTTTGCACTTACTCTGGATTTCTCTCAACATGGGGAGAAGAGCTGTCAGTCAAATACATGTGAAAAAGTAACTCATATTTTGTTGTAAACTTTAACAGGGTTTTTCCTGGGTCAGAAATGGTCTTTGGTGGTGGCTAACCAGACATGGTCATCCACACACACGTATGCACGCTCACACACACCAACAGTAAAAGTACCTGCGTGATCTGTGAGCCCAATACTGACAATAAATGTCTTTTTGTTTTTTTTTTTTGTTTTTTTTGTTTTTTGCCCATCTAATTTTTATATCTCATTATGCATGATGTCTTGATGTTTGTGGTCTTTTGTTCCTTGTTTTTACACAGTTTACTGATTAATTATTTCGGCAACGATCATTAAAAATGTAATAAATAGTCTAATTCTCTACCATATACAATTTAATAAAATGATTGGCTATCAACAACTTGCGTTGTTCTGGTTTTACCTTATTCCAGTCTAAACATTTTTTGGGGGGGTAATTTACTACACATTATCAATATAAATATAAATATATTATAATTATAAAAATATAAACTCAAAATGAATACATGAAAATACTGCAGATTATTAAGACTAATTCTTACCATCCCCTCTTGTTTAATGGGGTAAGTACACTTCATTCTCATTTCAGAGGTGTTGTGAGTAAATGATTACACACCGATTCGTGAGTTCAGTGTTGGACAGATCAGTTCATTAAAATGAATCGGTTCAAATGAGTCATTAGTTCACTCCAGACTCCAGACTATTAAAACAACGCAAACGATTTATCATCACAGAAAACACATGATAAGGATATTTTTCTGTTTATTTGAAAGTATGGTTTATGTCAGCTGTGTGTGCAAGCGTCCGTCAAAAGAGGTGCGTTTTTTTTAAGCACAATTCACATCCAGCAGTAATTCAGGGAAAATATTGTGCGAACGCACCACGTGGAGCATGGATTCGGCCTTCCGACCTTTTACCATTGTGTCAGTTCAGTTGATTTTGATTGATATGTGCGAGTGAGAAAGCTAAGGCTGTGATCGTTTTGAAGACAGAGAGTGTGTGTGTGTGCGGCTCTCTGCTCGTTCTCCGTTACTCAGTTAATGTGCGCCCTGTCACGTGCATTAGTAATCTACATCAATTTATAAATCACAATAACTCATCAAATAAGGCTTTGGCGGGACAAAAATTTGTTTTGGTGGCTGCCAAAAAATGTTTGTTGTTGGAAAAACCCTTTTTAAAAGTAATAAACTATTATACTAGTAACTTGAAAAAGAAATCTGATTACGTAACTTACGTAAAGTGTGTGTGACTCTTTAGCTCCGCCCACTGCACGCCTCCCTGGACTCGGCTGTTTTCAGAAAGAATTGGTTCAGTGTCTTTTATAAATATGATAAACTAAAGACTCTTGGGAAATATGAAGGATCAACACGACTCTATAGATACTCAAGATTAAGGACGAGTGTGAGAATTTAGCAGTCAAAACACATAATCTGGCCAAGCAAAACATGCTGTAGTCTGAACCCGCCATGACCTTTTTTACTTTATAGGCTCAAACAGGAGTCCGTACCCTCCTCTTAATAACACACACTCGCATACGGAGAGAGAGCACACTGCGAGTGTGATAAAAAGCTGTTAAGGCAATTTCCTCCTCAGTGGATCAAAACTAATAAGTGTTGCTGTGAGTAAATCTTCAAGGATTATTCCTCAAGGAAATCTGAAATGGAAAACTGTTTTTTGTGGCTGTGTTTCAGAGGCTGAGCTTCAGTGACCGAGCGCACTCACTGCATTACATGTCCAAGGTTACGCTGCCTATTGATTTTCCTTTACGGCAGGAATAGAGTCCTCACTCAGTTTGACACATATTGAACAAACAAGGCTCAGTGCTTTGGACAATCGTGCATACAATTAAACATTTACATATTATTTATCGGTATAGTACTGAATGGTGATATCAGTTTATGTATTTAGGTATATATGCTATTTTGAAGGTATTTGTTTATTAAGTGTGTTTTTATATTATGTGGAAATATGAAATAAATAAATGCAAAAACAATGCATTTATTTAGTTTTAGTAACTACATTATGTAAACCAACAAAAAAACAATTCTACATACATATATTTGTGTGTGTGTGTGTGTGTGTGTGTGTGTGTGTGTGTGTGTGTGTGTGTGTGTGTGTGTATGTATATATATATATATATATATATATATGTATATATATATATATATATATATATATATATATATATATATATATATATATATATATATATAAAATATTTATTATGCATAAATAATAAATACAGTATTTCTGCATTTATTTACTAACTACAATTTATAAACCAACTATGAATAAATATAAATGTATATCCATTTTGGGGATTTCCGCCTGGATTTGGCCTACCCAAATTGAAAAGCTACGCACACGCGCACACACACCACACTAAGTTATAAACACCTGCTAAAAGTTATAAACATGTAAGTATGTTGTCTATATACAACATATAAAATATAAACATGTACATTTATGGGGGTTATAAATTCATTTTTGAAAGTGTGTAACTCAGGCCTTGTGTGCTCTAGGACCCTGCAGACAGTTTGGGCTGTTTCCACTAAATTACAGAAAATAGTGGAAAAAATAAGTTTGTCTGTGTCGTGTCGTGTACAAGATTTATTCAAATAGACCCTTCCCAACTATCCCTAAACAAACTGCCTTAGATAATGATTACACAGTTATAGTACAAATGAATCAATAAAAAATAAATTAAATATACAGAAACAAATAATAAGTCATAAAAAGTAAATAAAATCAAAATAATAATAAACCACAATCAAAAGGTGTAACAGTGATGCATCAGTAAGCTACATACACCATGCATATTTACAAAGGTACCGAGCATCTAACACCATGAAACCACCAAATAGAAAGGTGTGTGAAAAAAAAGAGTACGTAGTTTTAGGTAGGGGTGTAAGAAAATATTGATACACGTGAATATCGCGATATTATGTTTGGCGATACTGTATCGATTCTCAAAAACGCTGTATCGATATTTATATATTTATTTATTTATTTACATCCAAGATTCGTGGCTTTGTGTTCGGATTAAACCAGACTGTATAACACCCGACCGCTAGATGGCAGTGTTATCTCAGAACGTATAACGGACCCGGTGCTGGAGAAGCGCAAGGTGAAAGTGCGTGCATCACTAGTGCTTACATCAGCAAACCCAGCTCTCAAGACGATAGCATTATTCTGCTCCTGCAGTATACAGAGCTGAAGTGTGGACTCATGTTGGCTTCAGCTAAAAAGAAGCCACTAAGGAAATCGACAAGAATCATTTTGTTTGCAAAATAGGCCAAGTAATAATCTAATACTCGGGAAACACATTGAAACAGAGAGCTCGCTTAACATCCTGACGTCACCCGCGCTGCTGAGAAGCGTTTCGATAGAATGTCCTGCACGTTTTCCTCTCAGTAACAAAATAAACACACTCCAAAACTGACAGCGGTGGCAGGAGAACGAAAGATAATAGCGATGTGGATATGATGACCAGTAACTTTACTTGAAATAGCACTTTTTTAAAATAGACTGCTTTATAGAAAACCGCTTTAGGGTCCGATCACACAGAACGCGTTTTTCAGGTTCGAAAATGCGAGGCGCACTAAAATCCACTAAAGTGCGCTTTAATGTTTCTAGGCAACCCCCGAATCACCTGTACTGTCAGTCAAATCAATGTAACGGTCAACACAACGGAAGGCCCGCCGCTTCATTCATTAGATTGGACAACAGAACATAAGCGCGATGATGTTGCGCGCTTTTCCGCTCAGAGTGGACTTTTTTCAACTTCATGCGCTCCTTCAAAAACGCGAGGCGCAGCAAGCGGTTTAAACGCGAGGCGCCCAGGGCGCATAAGCAGCGCGCATAACGCTCTCTGCCAAACGAAATCCATTCAAAAAAGGCGCCTCGCTGCAAAAACTCGTTCTGTGTGATAGTAGTAGCCCTACTGTGTTAAATATAAAACAAACAGTCATTCAGTCATGAAATGGACTGCTCTTTCTGTTGTTAAATAGCCACTGCTATACTGTGAACCTTTAAAACATTTACACACTAAGAATCCTGCAGTAACTTTACATTTCCCTCAACTTAGATTGCACATTGCATATGATTAGTGATATAAATTATACTGTATTAATTAAATAAAATACTTTGTCTTGTGTTTTAGGCTTATGGTTGTGTTCTTTATTCTTTTAAATTATAAAAAACAAAAACACACAAAAAAAGAAATATCGCAATATATTGCCTCTCTTACAATATCGCAATATATTGCAATATATCGTATCGTAACCCCTGTATCGTGATACGTATCGTATCGCCAGAGTCTTGGCAATACACAGCCCTAGTTTTAGGACGTAGTATAAGTAGGCGAATTGGGACGCAGCATTGGTCTTCCTTTCCTGGGGCGGTCCCCATGTGAGCCCGTTTCTTTGTAGTGCTTGATGGTTTTTGTGACTGCACTTGGGGACACTTTCAAAGTTCTCCCAATTTTCTGGACTTGACTGACCTTCATTTCTTAAAGTAATGATCGTTTTTCTTTACTGAGCTGCTTATTTCTTGCCATAATACAAATTCTAACAGTCTTTTCATTAGGACTATCAGCTGTGTATCCACCTGACTTCTGCACAACACAACTGATGGTCCCAACCCCATTTACAAGGCAAGCAATCACACTTATTAAACCTGACAGGGCACACCTGTGAAGTGAAAACCATTTCAGGTGACTACCTCTTGAAGCTCATCAAGAGAATGCCAAGAGTGTGCAAAGCAGTAATCAAAGCAAAAGGTGGCTACTTTGAAGAACCTAGAATATGACATATTTTCAGTTGTTTCACACTTTTGTTATGTATATAATTCCACGTGTGTTAATCCATAGTTTTGATGCCTTCAGTGTGAATCCAGAATCCGAAAACTCGAAAACACTTTGAATGAGGTGTGTCCAAACTTTTGGTTTGTACTGTGTGTGTGTGTGTGTGTGTGTGTGTCTATATATATATATATATATATATATATATATATATATATATATATATATACATTTTTAAAAACTGCAGTAACAAAATAATTCAAATATTGAATGGTATCATAAATTATTTTGTCTATTGTTCATCGCAGCGCTACATTTAAAAGACACATCAGTGAATGAATGAGTAATGTGTAGCGATTGTCTGATGCTATTATAGAAACATGATTCACATGAAAGGAATAATCACACAGACTCATTGAAGAATGAAGTATCAGTGACGGAAAATGAGGCGGTGATTGATTGGCTGATGGCGGACAGCAGCCGATCAGATCAGTCCAGAACGTCTCGCTGCATTAGTGGAGATCCGTCTGACTCTGGGACCTGCATCAACATGCACTCGCACAGACACATTTACAGGAGCTTTACATGACGGCGGTACTGAATGCTGGGAAATGTCGAGCAGGCTTTGATTTGAATGCGTGCTGAGCAGAAACTGTGTGTCCTTCCTATCCACTACAGATACAAGAGCGAACGAGAGGAGAGCGGCAGGATTATAAAATAAAGCTCACACAACTCGATTACGCTGATAGCATCAGTACACAGTCCTAACTCTCTCTCACACACGCATGCACACACACACACACACACACACACACACACACACACACACACACACACACACACTGGCCTTTCCCCAAAACCTATCCACCACACACACACTGCCCCTACCCCTAAACCTACCCAACTCACACACTGCCCCTACCCCTAAACCTACCCATCTCTCTCTCACACACACACACACACACACACTGCCCCTAAACCTACCCATCACAGGAAGCCTTCTGCATTTACTTTCTCAAAAAAACTCCTCCTGTGTGATTTATAAGCCTTTTGTAAAGTGGGGCCATGGGTAATGTCCTCATATTTCACCCTCTCCTGTAATACCTGTGTCATACCCATGTCATTATACACATTTGTGTCCTCATTTCACAAAAACAAGCACAGACACACACACACACACACACACACACACACACACACACACACACCCACCCATGGCCCAAATAAACCCAAGCCTGACCAACTTGAGAAGAATCATTGGTGAACTGGGACAGTCTCTGATTTCAGGACTGCCCATTACTGTCACTCAAATGCCTCAGTTTTGTCTAATTAAACAGTTTTATAATTTAGTCAAATCATTACAGTAGTGTAAATATGACATTAGGTGTGTGTGTGTGTGTGTGTGTGTGTGTGTGTGTGTGTGTGTGTGTGTGTGTGTTTGACTCACATCAATGATTGTCCACTGTTCCACCACGATAGCGTCGAATGCGGGCGCGGCGCTGGAGTCCTCCACAGCCTCCTGGAACACAAACACACTGTCCACGGTCCGGAGGAGCAGATCTGCAGAAGAAGAAGAAGAAGAAGAAGGTCATCAGCCGAATCATACAGACACAGGTGGGCCGCCATGCACTCTTTCGTCTGTCATCCATCCAGCCATCCATCCATCCATCCATCGCTTTATACATCTATCGATCGTTCCATCCATCCATCATTCTATCTTTCAATCTATTGATCGTTCTGTCCATCTATCTTGTTCTATCCATATATTTATCTTCTATTGTTCTATCTATCATCTATCGATCATTCTATCTATCTATTCTTTCCATCTATTGATCGTTCTATCTATTATTCTATCAATCTGTCTATTCTATCCATCTATTGATCGTTCTATTTATCGGATCTATCATCTATTGATTGTTCTATCTATCAATCTATCATCTATCTATTGTTTTATCCATCTATTGGTTGTTCTATCTATCAATCTACCCATCTGTCTATTGATCTATCATCTATTGATTGTTCTATTTATCTATTCTATCCATCTATTGATCGTTCTACTTATTAATCTATCATCTATCTATTGATTGTTCTACTTATTAATCTATCATCTATCTATTGTTCTATCAATCAATCAATTGTTCTATCTTTCAATCTATCCATCTATTGATTGTTCTATTTGTCATTTTTTTTGTTCTGTCTATCATCTATTTTTCGTTCCACCAATCCAGTGTACTATCTATCGTTTTATCTATCTATATAATTTTAAAGTGTCATTCTGTCTGTCTGTCTGTCTATCAATCCTTCCATTTTTTTCAAAATAGCTTCTGTTTTCTGTTGTTTTTATAATTTTAAGCTTGACAGACACTGTTATTGTTGGAAAGGAGCTACAAGATTCTTCAAAAATTCTCTTTTCCCCTGCAGAATGAATAATAATAGCATAAGGAACGACGTAAAGGTGAATAAATAATTTTCCATTCTTGGGTGAACTATTTACTTGTAGTAAACCTGGAAATGTGTGTGGGAAGTGTAAGTTAAATGTACAAAAGCTTAGAAAGAGTGTGAATTCTGGGTGATAAAAACATAACTAGTGAGAATATGTGCGGAAGAGGAAATCATTTGAAATATTTCAAAGAAAAGAAAGAGTGACAGAGACTAATGAATGACCAGCCTAATTAACCAACACATCCATATTGGAATGTGGAACAATTCCGGTGAAATAAATAAAGAAAGAGCTGCAGATTTTAATGGCCTGATGTCGCTGCCGCCCCATGTGGTTCCTGCGTTTGGCCCTGTTTTAGAGTGATCTTTATATATGGGGGGATAATAAGCTCTGCTGAGTATTGAAGACGAGCACCGGGGCGTCTGGGAACCGGCACTCATCCCGTGTTATTTCTGCTCAGTGTCCTCTCGTGGCCCAAGAGCTTCCTTATTACTCTTCCTCCATTTACACACTAATACTGTTTGTGCTGCCCCTGTCTGCTCCAGATTACATTATAGAGGGACTGAGGGATGGGACGGCCCTTGACTGGGCCTGACGGGAAAGGGTTTTTCTCTGGAAAGGGAGGGGAGTGCTGTCTGTCGCCTGCACTCTTCCATCAAAAAAAAACGATTTAAGACGGCACTTACTCTATTGAGGCTAGTGTTGTAGTCAAGACCACCTAAACCCAGACCAAGAGCAGACCAGCACTTATTATAACACCCCTACCCATTTTGATTTCAGCAAATCAGTTCAAGCAACCACTGACAACGTGATTAATATTCATAAACCCAACAACTCAATCCTTAGTGCGGTTTATATTGTTATTAGTAGTAGAATTCGTAGTACTATTATCTTTATTAGTATAATGTTTGGTTTAGTTTTTTTTTTTTTTTTTAAACACTAAATGACTAACCATCTCTTACGATCTTCAGTTAAAATGAAAAATATGCATTCATACATTTCCATTCGTACATGATTACCAAGTTTTAGTTAAAATGACTAAAGTTCTATCATTAAATCATTATTTTTTGTAATCTGGAGACTAATTTGGGATTATTACTTTTGCAGTTTGCACTATTTTTTGTGCAACATGAGCTAAATGAATAAATACAGAATCTGTGTTTACATTTCAAACTTGTTTTCCAGCACAGTTGCATTATTTAAGCATTACCTGTACTTTTACAGGAGTATACCTGCAACTTTTTAATTTCTGAAAAGGCTGGTTTTTGGATTAATTGTTTTTATTATTTTTTTATGTATTATAGGGGACTATTTTTTTAATGACGGGTACGTTTTGCTTTAGGTTATTGTTTGTTTTTCTGAGGCTCTCAGCCAAAAAGATGGGGAATGGTACTACATTTATCGTCATTGATATCGTTATCGCAATACCAGAAAATATTGTGATACTTTTTTTAGTCCATAGCCAGCAAAACATTGAATAATCATTTTGTCTAAGTCCCTTGCATATGGTGTCATTTTACTTCCTTTTCCGGTTAAGAACGTCTTGGGCTGTTTCGCCAGTGTAGTGTAAATGCAATTATTACACGGCTCTGTGAAATACTTGATTCTGATTGGTCAATCGCGCATTCCAGCGGTACGTTATTTCCAGATAACACACACCGCTCATCCGGGTACTGCGAGTTATCTTGACCGGTTCTACTTCTGTGCTTAACGCTGGCGCCATCTTGTGGCTTAAACAGCCGTGGGTTACAATGGAAGACTTCAAGGCAGGTTTCCTTTATAACGTTTTTAATATAGATCTTTTTCTGACACAAACGCATCGATTCGAATCAGAAGGCTCTATTAACCCATCGGAGTCGTGTGGAGCACGTTATTTGACGGACAGCTGCATTTTTTATGGACTTCACCAAATCTGAAATGTGTATCAAGACCTGCAGTGTGAACGCACCCTTATAGGACTCGGGATTTTATCTCAAGACCACAACTGCAAGGATCTCACTAAATCACTGGTGCATTGTCTGATTTAACATCATTAATGTGATTTGATGTAAAACTTACTGTTTAAAATGCAATCAATAACCTATTTGTAATGATTTCTTCCGTTACTGTGCTACCGGGTTCAAAAGCAATGCAGCATTGTATCAAAATCTGCAGCTTCCGCCATAGTTGTTTACGCTCTGCACGAGAGATGCGAATGGGTCGCGTCATCAACATAGGCCTTATCGTTATTATCGCGGGAAGACAAATTCTTATCATGGGGATAATTTTAGCGGTATATCGCAAACGATAAGATATCGCCCATCCCTAGTCTGCTCTTTTCTACACACCTTTATAGGTCAGCAAAACATTTCTCTCATAAGGCGGAGAAAAAGAGGAGAGCCCTCGACAGGGTTGCCAGGTTTTCACAACAAAACCTGCCCAATTGCAACTCTAAACTGTGTTAAAGTAGCCCAATTCTGCAGGAAAGCCGCGGGTTTGGACACAAAGGCCCTTGATCCATACCTGTCAAGTATCCCGTTATGGCCGGGAAAGTCCCGTATTTTACCACACTTTCCCGCCGTCCTCCCGTATTAGTATTTTCCTGTAAATATCTTGTATTTTAACCTGCGTTATTAAAAAATTATAATACTGGAGGGAAAAAAAACCTTTCCAATCTGAGCTCTGTAACTAGCCTCACGATAGCTGCCGTCTGCAGTAGCCTACAGTACTGTCGCGAGGTTAGTGTGTGAGCTCAGATGACGAGTGACAACGCGGGAAAAAAACAAAAACAAAACCGAGACGGATGATGGGCGTAATGATAGAGACGGAAGGCACTCCTGCCAGTAAACCCAAACCCTCGTGTAAATACCGGGATCAATGGGACAGCGAATGTAATTTGTCTGAAGAGGAGCAGGTGGGGGACAGTCACGCGTTTGGTAAGTTTTGTAACTGCGACTTCAGCATCTCACATCCACATCATGTGCGACAGCGGAAGATCTTTTAAAGTAACGGTAACCACTTATAATGACAATGTAAAGAACTAAAGTAATTGCTCACTAAATATGCTCTGCTCTTGACTAAATAACTTCAGTACCTTTAATAAGGATTAATCTGTATATAATTCAAATATTTCCTACTTGTTAAGTTGTTATACAAGTAGGAAGAGCACAGGTACAAATTAAAAGTATTATTAGGTATTATTTGATACCCAAAATTTGACAGGTATGCCTTGATTGCAGTTCGTGTCCACCTGAGTTGACGTCATTCGCCTCCGTCCCTTTTCAATGACCGTCCACTCGCGTTTACTGGGAATATCTGATTGGACCTCTTATGTAAAAATGATTTATTATCTGTAAAATGATCTGAGGATATCGGAATCCATGCATTTTTTTCCTGCTTACACGTTCACACATCATATCCGATCTGTGCTAGCCTGGATGACAGTTGAACTTAGCCCCGCCCACAACATTTTTAGGTTTGCGCGGTTCGGTCTGGCCTCTCTCCATAGAGCAGTAATTATACCCGAACAGAAACTGTTCGGACCAATGAAATCATCAGGGCGGGCTTTAGACGATGACGGACAGATGATCAACAGGAACGTAATCATCACGTCATCAAAGGGGCTTGGGTTATATTTGATCGAATCCTAAACGGAGAGCTTGTTTGTATATGCATCACCTTCACTATTTCTCTCAAAGATGATGATCATGTTGGGTAAGTACTCTGTGTATCATTAAATTATTTTCTTTTTTTACAACACCGGCAAAGACTGTTTATTCCAGCGTGTGTGCAGACAGGGTTGCCAAGTTTTTACAATAAAACCCGCCAACTACTAGCCCTAAACAATAGCTTTTTGGGGGGTTCTCCGGGGAAAAAATGGCGTTTGAGGGGTAAAATGTGTTATTTTGGCAAGGTTTCCTGCTAAAATTCACACTCATGGGTCTATATATCACATAATAGTCGCTTCAACCCGCGGACATAGAAAACAACCTGCAGAAAAAACGCGGACTTGGCAACACAGTGCAGTTGAGCTCTGTTGACATTTGACAGCTAGCATAATGCGTCGCTCTGTTGCTCTGATTGGTTGTTGGTCTATCCAATTGAGGTCTTTCTTGGTTCGGTTGAAACGGCCCTATAATCACAGCCCAATGGAGCAGCAGACTCGTATTCTGACTAGAGTTGAGTATGATCACGTCAGGCTAGATCTGTGCCACATGAGAGGAAAAAATCGGCATTGGGTCACTTGAACCATGCAGTGGTTAAATGGGGCCTAAGTCTGAGACCGAGACAAGACCTTCAGAAAATGGTTCTCTGGAAAGGGAGGGTAGCGGTGTCTGTCGCCAGCACTCTTCCATCAAAAAAACCTGTTAAAGACGGCACTTACTCTATTGAGGCCTTTCCATCTGGGCCATTGTTCTGGCCACCATGCATCAGATGTTCCCACTTGGGATCGTAATTGGAAAAGTCCACTTGGGAGATTGGCTCTGCTGTTGAGCTCATCCAGACGGACGGCGATGTCTCAGGTGAGCGAGTTCGACAGGGTCTTTTCTAGACACGCCAAATGTGCACTCAATAAGCCGGCGGGCCTGCGAGAGGCCGTTTATGGAGATTGACGACCGGGAGATTGTCCGTTTGATGGAGTGAGACTGCAGGAATGTGAGGAGTTAGTCTGGCCAGGTCATCGTGACTGACTGATAACGTTTAGGAGGGAGAGTTGCTAATGCTCAAGACAGCTTATGTATATTTCACAACCCGGGACAGACTGAGGTCGGAGGATCTCCGCATGAAGTGTCAATCATGATCTGCAGTAAAGCGTTCTTTGCAGACGTTCATTTCAAAAGCACTTATGTTAAAGGGGATGTGTTCGAGTTTTAAGGCCTAAAGTCTGTCCATGCATCGGTCTGTCTATCCTTCTATCGTTCTTTTCAGTCATCTGTATCTATCCATCCGTCTGTCTATCGGTCTATTTTTCTGTCAATCTATCGTTCTGTCTATCATTCTGGCTAGTCATCTGTATTCCATCCATGCATCTTTCTGTCTATCATTCTATCGTTCTGTCTATCATTCTATCGTTCTGTCTAGTCATCTGTATCCATCATCCATCTATCTGTCTGTCTATCTATTGGTCTATCGTTCTGTCTATCATTCTATCGTTCTGTCTAGTCATCTGTATCCATCATCCATCTATCTGCCTGTCTATCTATTGGTCTATCGTTCTGTCTATCATTCTGGCTAGTCATCTGTATTCCATCCATCCATCTTTCTGTCTATCATTCTATCGTTCTGTCTATCATTCTATCGTTCTGTCTAGTTATCTGTATCCATCATCCATCTATCCGTCTGTCTATCGTTCTGTTTATCATTCTATCGTTCTGTCTTGTCATCTGTATCCATCCATCCACCCTTCCATCCATCTATCCGTCTGTTTATCTATTGGTCTATCGTTCTGTCTATCATTCTATTGTTCTGTCTAGTCATCTGTATCCATCATCCATCTATCTGTCTGTCTATCTATTGGTCTATCGTTCTGTCTATCATTCTATCGTTCTGTCTAGTCATCTGTATCCATCATCCATCTATCTGTCTGTCTATCTATTAGTCTATCGTTCTGTCTATCATTCTATCGTTCTGTCTAGTCATCTGTATCCATCATCCATCTATCCGTCTGTCTATCTATTGGTCTATCGTTCTGTTTATCTTTCTATCGTTCTGTCTTGTCACCTGTATCCATCCATCCACCCTTCCATCCATCTATCCCGTCTGTCTATCTATTGGTCTATCGTTCTGTTTATCTTTCTATCGTTCTGTCTTGTCACCTGTATCCATCCATCCACCCTTCCATCCATCTATCCGTCTGTCTATCTATTGGTCTATCGTTCTGTTTATCTTTCTATCGTTCTGTCTTGTCACCTGTATCCATCCATCCACCCTTCCATCCATCTATCCCGTCTGTCTATCTATTGGTCTATCATTCTATCGTTCTGTCTTGTCACCTGTATCCATCCATTCATCTATCCTTCTGTCTATCTATTTGTCTATCGCTCTGTTTATCATTCTATCGTTCTGTCTAGTCATCTGTATCCATCCATCATTCCGTCTGTCTATCTATGTCTATCGTTCTTTTTATCGTTCTGTCTAGTTATTTGTATCCATCCATCCATCTATATGTCTGTCTATCTATTGGTCTATCGTTCTGTCTATCATTCTATCGTTCTGTCTAGTCATCTGTATCCATCCATCAATCATTCTGTCTGTCTATCTATTGGTCTATCGTTCTGTCTATCATTCTATCGTTCTGTCTAGTCATCTGTATCCATCCATCAATCATTCTGTCTGTCTATCTATTGGTCTATCATTCTATCGTTCTGTCTAGTCATCTGTATCCATCCATCAATCATTCTGTCTGTCTATCTATTGGTCTATCGTTCTATCGTTCTGTCTAGTCATCTGTATCCATCCATCAATCATTCTGTCTGTCTATCTATTGGTCTATCGTTCTGTCTATTATTCCGTCCAGTCATCTGTATCCCATCTATCTATCTTTCTGTCGGTCTGTCTATCTTTCTGTTGGTCTATTGTTTTGTCTAGTCACCCATTCGTCCATCCGTCCGTCCACCCACCCAGAATGCCACTGGTGTTCAGAATGATTGAGCGCTCAGAAAAGGAGTGACATTTAGCTTCACTGTGAACGTGCCCTATAAGACCAGGTTTGCGTATTAAGCATATAAAAAGGATACATTTTGATTTCACGTTGACTTTAACATTTAAAAAATGAAGCTCTTCACTTTTGCGTGCGTGTCATTCTCTCTCCCTCATGGACCTGTTCAAAAGCTACCATTCATTCTCCGGTCCTTTTGTGCATCTGGAAAATGACAGTGGAGGTATCTCCAAAATCCCTTTCATAGCAAGATAATACCTTATTGGAAATTCATACGCTGAATATATCTGTGCCTTCGTGGTATCTGAATATAGGCAGAACAGCATGAATAGTCAGGCGCATGAATGTGTCACAGCTGCTGGTGCATATTCTTTTCTGAGGAAGGGGAAATTCGCTCCGGTGCAAAAGTCAGACAAAAGAAACCTTTTAGTCAACATCGTTGCCGTCTATTCAGCAGGAGCTAAACCTGGAAGTGTGATGAGCATGTGGCCCACCGTGTTGCTCTCCTGTGGAGCGTATGAATCTTTAATTGCAATGGTGGCGTTGAGCTGAGAGTGCCGAGATCTGCAAATTCAGAACTGGCCTGATGGATGCCACTCACACGGGCTTCCATCGACGCCACACCCATCGCATTAAAACTCGACTCCTGCCTCCCACTTTTACTCACCATGGAAACCCGTCTCTGAGGGCAGGAGAGGCTAAAGGAAAGCTTCTTTATAAAGGACATCCTCCTGGACAACTTCAATGTCACTGAAGCAAAGCTAGACGAGGGCAAAGGCACAAGTAAATCAGTGGAGCAGAACGCCACACCAACAGCATCGACAAAGAGCAAAATCCATCAGGAGACTTTAAGCCTCCACAAACCCCCCATCCACCCCTGGACCGGTGGATAAACTCATATCAAAGCCTCCTGGAGGGCAGTTTGTGAAGATGGAGGACAAGGCCGTGCCACCCGCTGATCTCCTAAGACTATCATTTTGATCTGCTATCAAATCGTAGGACAAATATCACAAACCCTGTCAGGAACACGTCCAGGTCATATTTCAGCCCCAAAACCAACAGAAAGAAATATGAAATCTTTAACAACATGATCAATCAATCAATCGACTTTATTTATATCACGCTATTACAATGCCGATTGTTTCAAAGCAGCTTCACAGTGTCAAACAGGACAATATTGCAACAGAATTTGATTTGGCTGTACAGTTGTTCTGGAAATGTTATCAGCTCATTTTAATTTATCATATAGCAACAATGTTGGCAGATCAGTATTTTAGTTTATAGAATTAAAAGACCTAATTAAGTAATTGTAGTTGTATATTTAGTTGAATAACTTGGATCATAATGTTAGTGTCCCCAACTGAGCAAGCCAAGCCAAAGGCGACCAAAGGAACCCAAACTCCATCAGGGCATGACGGAGAAAAATAAACCTTCAGTTCTCCTCTGGCCTTTTAACACACAATATAAACAAACATTTATATTGGCTGATGATGCCTATTTTAGGAACATTTTTACATTTTTATGACAATTAAATCTCATACCCTCAAATTAAAGCTAAAAGTCTGCACATCTTCGTTTCATTTCAAATCCATTGTGGTGGTGTATAGAGCCAAAAAGATTAGATTCGATGTCCCAATATTTATGGACCTGACTATATTTAAGGGGCTCTGTGTGTTGTCACTTTCATACAATCAATGAAAACTTTACAGATGACTACTATATAACAAATATAAATCTGAAAATAATGCTGTATGAACTAGGGATGCATCGATATGCACATTTTGGCAAGTTTATTGATATAGCACATTTCATACAAAATGGCAATTCAAAGTGCTCTACATATAAATTAATTAAAAGAGTGATAACATGCATAAGAAATAAAAATATTGTGTAAGAATTAAAAAATAAAAACAAGGATATTTTTAATATCCGATAACGATAATTCTTTATTTATATTGGTTGATAAATGTAAATCATAATTTTATATACTTTTTGAGAGCCTGGTTACATAAAAAAAAAAAAATCTCAACATTAAAAGCCACGTCGCAAACACACAATTAAGATCTCCTTTTGATTTTATGGTGCCGATATGACATACAGAACCTGTATTTTCCTTTTTTTGAAGTGATTTCAATCATATTTCAAGCAATTCAAACCCGTCATGATGAACAGTGAAGCATCGGTGTCTCAGCTGAAGGAAATAATACATTATTTGTCGGCTTTAATATATTGAACAAATTTTCTTGTCGGGCCAATAACCTTAAAAATTAACATCCATCGGCTGATACTGATATGGTGGCCAATATATATCGTGCATCCCTAGTACACTAAAAAATATATTATAAGTTTAACTTAAAGTAAGTAACCTGGTTGCCTTAAAATTGAGTTTATTGAAATCAAAAATTTGAGTTGATACAATGAAGGAAATTGGTTTAATAAATAGAAACTCAAAATATTATTGTATCTGAACCACATAAAAATGTGATAAATCATGAAAATAGCACAATTTGGCTGCGTCATCACAAATAAAACACACAATTACCCAATATGCTTACAAAATCTTTTAACCTGTTAAGGGTCAGTGGCCCACCTGTGGGCCCATTTGCCACTGCATGTTTAAAACAATATATCCTATATTTATCCTGATCTAATGTTGACAAACTATATATCATTCGAAAGCTTACGAACTCAAGATTCATCCTGTGAAAACCGTTTTGATATCGGACCTTGGGTTACCATAGAAACGGTGCCCTAAATTATTCCAGCGGGCTCCTCCCCAAGTGGCGTCGTCATGTTTCAACTACTTTATAATAAAAACCTTTTCTAATCTTGACAAAACGCATATCGTCATAAAGGTCTGAGTCTCACGGTTCTATATCTGAAAACATATAGTTTTGTGTTTTGTGATATTTGAACAAAAATATATACATTTGACACAGGAAATTGCATTGAAAAATATCAATGAAATTTCAATGACACCCGGTGGCTATTTGTGGTACAGCGCCTAAACAAAATCTCATGGGAACTTGACATTTTTGTGATATCAACTTCAAATTTGGAAGACAAATTTATTAGACATATGGCTTTGATTTGATTGTAATTTTAGAGTACACATTATTTTGTAACATATATATATTTTATATTAAATATTAAAAATCTAGTACAGTATATTTGATTTACAGTACATTTAAACTTCCATAACTTTTTTTTATACTTCATGTTTTAGAAGTGATTTCACTTGAGCAATACTCTGCTGACTGTCTTCTTTATGTATATATTCCAAAGCATTCTTGAATGGCAACCATTTAAGTTTGGATAGTGAATTTTCACATATATTTTTTTTTCAAAATGGTTAACAGGTTAATAATATTTTAATAAAGGTTGTCGATTCTCAAAAAAATGTTCATTGTATTAACTCAATTTTTAATTAAATGAACTCAAAATTTGAAGGCAACCAAGTAACTTATTTTAAAAGATTTTTTTTTGCAGTGTATAAACAATTTACGTTAAATATGGTCCGAAAATCTACAGCAAGGTTTGGGAATTTGATTCTGGACAAACAGAAAATGTGCCGGATTTAAGATGAGATTTGTTATAATGTAATGTGTTAAACATAATGGTCTTAAAATGAGCTTCATTGTTTTTATGCAAAATATGATTCATGCAAAAACTATTTGAAAGCGAGCATAATTATTACTTGAGCTTTGTTTGTGACAATTGTTTCGATTTATTTTCTACACTCAAAAAAGGATTCAGGCCCTTCATAGATAAGACACATTTAAATTATGTTTACTTTACCTAATTAAATTAAGTTGTGTCGAAATGTGTTCAGACAGCCTAATATATTTAAAACTGAAGTTTACTTAATTAATTTGTGTTAAAACTACATGAAATATTTGTGCTGACATAACTAACTGGGCAGAGGATCTGTAGTTCCCAGCATGCTTTGCAAGGGAAAAAGATTCATTTTCTAGGAGGGAAAATGTACGGCTGAAAGTGTTATTTTATGTGTTTTTCAGCAAAGGGAAAGATGGTATTAGTTTATGTTAGTGTTTAATGTTCACTTATGCTGGACATTTAGAGGAGTTTCTGTAATTTTGTGGTTATTATGCAGAAGTGTGTGTGTGTGTGTTTAGGCTGTGGGCACTTTTACACAAATTCATTGGATGTAATTCCTGCTCTCAATTCAATATTTTTTAGTTAGTTAATTTTGCATTTTATTTTTAAAAATATGCTTGTTGTTTAATTTTTTTTTAAAGGCAAATAAATAGATAATTGTTCACCTTACATAATAAACTTTTATAAATTTAACATAACATCATTAAGTAAACGGCACATATAAATATTATGTACACTCAAAAAAATAGCACATTGGTTGAACATGATTTAATCGTGGACAGCGGTTCCACGTGATCACGCCACATTATCTCTACAACAATGGATGATGTTCAACCAGCTTGAAATATTTATGTTCATTTAACATGAACAGATAAGTTAAATCAGGTTAACATTCTTAATTTTGTCCAAAACTATTACATTTGATTACTCTGAAATGAATATAAAAAAAACAAAACAAGTAATCCAGTTTAATTGATTATTTTAATTTAGTGAAATGCTATTTTTTTATTTTTAACATTTAGAAAACGTTTTACATTACAAGATTGTATTGGCTAGATGGTTTTGTTACATCCATGGCATGCCTAAAGTAGTTGTTTTTTATTAATAAAACAACTTTAATTTTTATTAGCAGATCCTCAGCCCAAGCACACGCTCTACACTTCACCACAATGGTAACGTCCAAAAACACGAACATAACGCACACTTTTAAATAACAACAAAACAAAACATTAAAAAGTCTCTCCATTTTCTCATCTCGTTAGAAATGCATAAAATAGCACTTTATTTAAACATTTACTCTCCAAATTCAGCCCATTTGCAAAGCATGATGGGAAGTGAAAGTCCTGTTTGTTCGGCTTACTTGATTGAATCATGTTATCTCAAAATAAACACATCAAGTTATGTCAAAGAGTCACGGTTTTAAGCCAGTTTAACATTTACATTTGAACAAGAAACCTGATATAATAGTGTTAAAGGGTCATGAAACCCCAAAACACTTTTTTTGAGATGTAAACAGATATGTATAGGCTGCACATCATTGAAAACACTAAGGGTACTCATTAAAGGTATTAATATGTGAAAATAGTTATTTTTGCATTTTTCAGACCGATTTCTGTCTTCCGGTTTGAAAAGCTTAGTCGGAGCAACGTCACAAATGCTGACGTCGGCGCGGCCTTTTCGGCCCAAGTATGGGCTGCTGGGCACATGCTGACGTCGACCGCTCCGAGCGATTCTCAATATATATACATGACATAAAGCTCATTCAGTCCAATCCCTGCGCTGTAGTATGCATACAAGATAATTTAGTTAATATGCATGAGACAGTCACTTCTGTCAGGCTCGTCTTACATCATTATTGTAGAGATATGGTGGGGAAGTTTTGGAAGCAGCGTGTGGAAAAGTCATGGAGGAAAGCTAGGCGTTGTGCTGATACGAAGTAACGTAAAGGGCGCCGAGCGAGCTGTAACCGGCGCCGTCTGTGGAAGCCTTTGCTACAAAGGCTCGGTTAAGTAAAATTCACTTGAGGAATCGCACGCCGAACCTGCAAGCGTTGACTATCTATGTCAGGAGTGCAAAATAACCAATCTGTAATCTGTAGGCTAATGAACAAAAGCCACGTCCTCTCAGTTTTATTTGTCGTCACAGCCATGCACTAAACCGCATGTGTTCGGGCTCTTAGTGAAACAGTGTGCTGCATATTTGGACAAATATAGATTTAGCTGCCGAGTGATAGACAACGCGGATCGTCACGGCAACCCAGCGCGCGTCGCTCTGCTTCAGATGCGCGGTCGAGACTATGAAGCCTCAAACCCCTTCGCTTTTACCCCGATCTAGAATTACACATCTCTATCACATCGCATGTTGGGTGGTTCACGTTCTCTTATCACGTCGGCGCGTTGTTCATCTTGCCAAACAGCGTACATATTTGGACAGATATAGTTTTATCACGTTTGCAAAATATTTCGTCACGCAGAATAACCTTTATTTTCATTTCTCACTGAATTATGCTGGTTTGAAGAGCTGAATGATTTGCGATCTCTGCTGCACGCCACTCATAGCTCTCTCATTCGCTGTACTCATCCCTCATTTAATCTCACTGTGGTAAACTATGCCAACGTGAACCAAGAACATGTCTCAGAACCGCTGTAACTGCTGCTGTTGGTATCGCTAATCTTAATGCACCTACTGACAGACACTCCCCTATTTATGCAAACATTCCCTCTTTCCACACAATACCATCCCACCTTTTCACAGTCGACCACTCCCCTTTTAACAAGCTTTTTCAAATCGAAGGTGTGAAAAAACACCTCTGCAGCAGGGGGGTTTCATGACCCTTTAAATCAAGATGAATTGCTTTAAAGGGGGGGTGAAACACTCAGTTTCAGTCAGTGTCATGTCAATCTTGAGTACCTATAGAGTAGCATTGCATCCTGCATATCTCCGAAAAGTCTTTATTTTTTTAATAATTATATAAGAAAGATGCGCTGTTCCGAGTCTTTCCGAAAAAAGCCGAGCGGGTGGGGGCGTGTCGTGTGAGCGGAGCTAAATAATGACGTGTGCTCGCTGCTGCTATTGTGTTGAGTCGAGTGCGTCGTAAAGCTGTGTCATCCCTAACAGCGGGAAAAAAACTTTATTCAAAATAAAAATATGGCTTTTAATCAGATACAGCCATACATCTATGATCCGGAATCAGACCCAGAGGCTGCAGTTGAACAGGAGCAGCAGCAAAAACGACTAGAGCAGGACGTCTCTATGTGGGACAAGTTATACACTAACTATATAATATGCTTAGCGACTTGTGTTATTTACATATTTATACTTGAATTAAATCGTCGTATTTTTGTCTTTGAAGGTGTACATGTGGGAAGTGCAGTTGTGCACGTGTGTGTGTGTGTTTACGCGTGGTTTGTGTAGACAGTAAGCGGACTAAAAAAAACACAGACATTTGAAGCAGTCTCACTCACCCTTCTAACGTTGGGACTGCTCCATCCTTCAGCATTAGGCGATTGGGAAAAGCCGGCGTCGAGCTGGGCCTTGTTTATGAAACAGTCGGCACCGAAATGCAGCGAACAGATATAAACATTCGCGCAACTCAGTTGCTGATCCGGAAAAGCAAATTCCATCCACTGTTGCCTTAACGCGGGGTTTTGGGGGAATCTGTGCAGGACTGTCTTGGTCTGGCAACCAAAAACGCACTTTTTTGGTGACATTGTTGTGTGCACATCACCTGTGCAGCGCAGCCTACGAGCCAGCGCTTTGATGGGCGTAGGCTGTTGCTTTCGCTCTCTCCCTCTCTCTCTCTCTCTCTCTCTCTCTCACGCGCTTCCGGTAGAATTGTCCGTAAGGCCCATACAAGGAAATTCCGCCCCCATTAACGTCAAAGGGGACGCATGATCTCAAAAAACTTGCCGAAACTTATGACTAACCGGAAGTAGTATTTTTGACAAAGAAATACTCCCATCAAACGTCCACCTTAACTTTTGAAACTTTGTCCATGTTTAGTATGGGAATCCAAGTCTTTAACAGTGTAAAAAGATCAGTATGCATGAAACAGCATTTCACCCCCCCTTTAATAAAGTGAACGGCATCATAAGTTCATTTTTTTTAGTGTAACAGTGACAAATTCAGATGGTTTGCATTTACTCAAAGAAATTGTGCCAGTTTTACTTGAATTTTTTTTGTTCATATAACTAAATTGTTATTTGTAAAAATTGCTCAATATAGTTGTGTGCCACATATTTTTTAAAGTAAATTCAACGTCATTTTTTTGAGTGTACCTCTAAAAAATGCTGGGTTAAAAACAACCCAAGTTGGGTTGGAAATGGACAAACCCAGAAATTGGGTTGTTCGAACCCTAGTAAATGGACCCATTCAAACAACCCTATTTCTGGGTTTGTCCATTTCCAACCCAACTTGGGTTGTTTTTAACCCAGCATTTTTTAGAGTGTGGTGGACAAAATCATAAATTTGACTTTTTAATAAAGCAGTAAGTAACCCGTGAGAACACCGGTGCATTAAAGCCGTGTGATGTGTTATTAGGGGCCAAGCACCGAAGGTGCGGAGGCACCTATTGAAATCGTTAGTGTTCCTATTATTATTATTCTGCTTCTTCTTCTTCTTCTTCTTCTTTTTCTTCTTCCGCCATAGGAGTCTCTGGCAGCCCATAGAACCGTATGGTAAAAAGTTGTGAAATTTGGCACACTCATAGAGGCCAGTCTGAGCTGTCACTATAGCAAATTTGGTGCCTCTAACTCAATCCCTCTAGCGCCACCACCTGTCCAAAGTTTCACTCATATTTATGCTTATAACTTTTGACCCCTAAGGGCTAGAAACAAAATTCTTTTTTCATCGGATTCCTTGGCTCAAGCCGATTCGATTTCACCCTATGATGTCATTTTCCGGTATGCAAATTTTCCCGCCATTTTGAATTTTCTGAAAAACCTACTTTTTCGAACTCCTCCTAGGCCGTTGCTCCGATTTTCACGAAAATTGAAACAGATCATCTTCAGAGCATGTTGACAAAAAGTTATGGAATTCAAGTTGATTCGTCCAATCGTTTTCAATAAACGCACAAACAAATTTTACGTGGAGGTTGCAAAAACACACTAAAGGCTATATCTCCGCAACGCTTTATCGTATTCAAACCAACCTTGGTACATGTCATCACAAGCATGACTTGAAGCAACATGCAGCGTTTCGGCGCAGCGCCACCTACCTGTCCGGAGATACGAAAAATGCCTATTTTGGCTTATAACTTCTGAACCGTTTATCCAAAAATCATAAAAGTGGTCTCATTAGATTCAGGGCGTCATGCCGAGTCGACTGATATCCAATTTTACCATGTCGGCCATTTTGGATGTCGGCCATTTTGAATTATGTGCAAAAATGCTGTATTTTATGAACGCATGAACGGATTGTTATGAAACTTGGTATGGGTCATCACCACGATGCCCTGAAGTAGCCTGAGAAGTTTCGAAACAGCGCCACCTAGTGGAGAATTTTTTTTTTCAAACGCTTATAACTTTGGGTGTGGTTGACATATTTTGATGGGAGTGTGTTTTTTGGTCTCCTGAATCCTTGCCAACTCCAACGATACCAGACTTGCCAGGTTTCGGCATATGGTTTGCGCAGAGTTGTAATTTAGTGCTTAAAAAACATTTGCTGATATCTTCGAAACCGCTAGTCCGATCGAGACGAAACCAGCCTCAGAAGTTCGGAAACATAGGTCGATAGCTATACGCTAATGCCCAAATCTCAAAATATTGATAGTAAGGGGTAGTAAAATCCAATCAAAGTCAGGTGTCAGTCATTTTTTACGTGTTTTTTCATATAAATGTCTATAACTCCAAAACAAAATGAAATATTTTCACCAAACTTGACACACATATGTATGGGCTCACTACGAGGACACATAAAAAAATTGGTGGGATTGTGCCTCTTGGTGGCGCTATAATAAAACAAAACATGAAATTCCCATTGACTTCAATGCAGTATTACGGTTTAAAATGCTAATGCTATAATTTAAGAATGCACTAGTGTATCATTACAAAACTCGGTATGTGTCTTCCGCTCTATGTCCCGAAGATATTCAAAAAGTTTCGGGGCAGCGCCACCTTGTGGTCAAAAGTTGTAATAAAATGTACAAAAATGCTAATAACTTTTGATTAAATTAGCCTATTGTAATGAGACTGGTCATAATACATTCATTGGCTCATGCCGAGAAGATAGATACCAATTTTGCCATATTTTGCAAACATATCTGTGCTCCATCTTGTTATTTGTTAAAAATCTACTTTTTCAAACTCATCCTAGACCGTTTGTCCGATTTTCACCAAAATTGATCCGTATCGTCTTCAGACCATGCTGACAAATACTTATGGATTTCGGATTGATAGACAAAACAGTTTTCATATACCACTGCAACAGAGTTGAGCCATGATGCAAAAATTACTCTTGAGGCTGTATCTCTGCAATGCTTTGACATATTGACACCAAACTTTGCATGTGTCATTGTCATCTCAATCTGACTAAACCACATCAGTTTCGTAACAGTGACACCTATTGGTCGAAAGTGATAAACCATTAAACCATTATTATTGACTGTATTTAAAATTTGACTGCTATTTTGCCTAAAATCAACTTAATAGGTCCTTAATGGCTCATTGTTGCAGTTGGCTTGAGACTTCCAGCCATGCTGGCATGTCTTGTCTTCTTCTTTGCGCTTGGCCCCGATAATGGCTGCTTGCAGCTATATTTATTATTATTATTATTATTATTATTATTATCATTATTTCCTGTTGCTTTTGAGGTGAACCGTGACCTTGACATGTTTTCGTGAGATTCGCCCAGAGAGTCCGTCTCGGATTGGGTTGTGTTTTGTGTGTGTGCATCCTTCCTCTCGCACATTACGGACGTGTTGATGTTTACAGCGAGAAGACACTGTGGGAGTGCATCACCATGGAGCTCTCATTACGCATTCACAGGCCAGACTCAAAGAGAAGCTAAATTTGGAGAGATCTGGCCCATGTGTTGCTCACAGGCCTTGATAATGAATGCGTCTCCAGCCTTTCATGTAATCAGACACTTATGAAAAGTGTACATGCTGGCGCTGCTTTGATATCACATTGTTCCCGGACTCCACGGGGCTCTGCCATCCTCCCGCTTTAACACTGCCTTCACTTCCTGTTGTTTTTCTTTTGCTCGTGTCGTTGACATGAACACCATCATTTGTCTCGAGTCATGGAACATATTGGGTTTTTACATGACATTTTTATTTAGTGAAGCTTCATAAGGTTATGGAGCAGTGTTGGGCAGTGCACTGCAAAAAATGCTTTTCTTATTTAGTATTTTTGCCGTGTTTCTAGTCAAAATATCTAAACACTCTTACATTAAGAAACATTTACTAGACAAGTAAAAATTGTCTTGTTTTTGGAAAAAATAACTCAAAATTAAGAATGTTTTTGCTTAAAATAAGATAAATAATCTGCCAGTGCTGTGAGAAAAATAATCGTGTTTTCGGTTTGAATTAAGATTATTTTTCTCACCCCATTGGCAGATTATTTATCTTATTTTAAGCAAAAACTCTCTTCACTTTGAGTTATTTTTTCACAAAACAAGACAATAATTTTTGCTTGTCTAGTAAATACGTCTTGTTTTAAGAGTTTTTAGATATTTTGACTAGAAACAAGACAAAAATACTAAGTAAGAAAAGCATTTTTTTGCAGTGTGGCGTCGGCAGAAAGTGGATGATGGGTGGGCCTCTAATAGTGTGGGTGGGCTGCCGAAATAATTCACGTTACCCCTTAATTTGGAAAAAAATTGACTTTTTATTGTCTATTCACTGCAAAAAAATGCTTTTCTTCTTATTTTTGTCTTGTTTCTAGTCAAAATTTCACAAATTTCTTTACATTTAGAAACATTAACTAGACAAGTAAAAAAAATTTGTCTTGTTTTGGGGGAAAAATGTATTTTTCACAAAAAATTAAGGGAGTTTTTGCTTAAAATAGGCAAAATAATCTGCCAGTGGGGTAAGCAGAATAATGTTGTTTTAAGATTTAAGCAAAAACTCTTAATTTTGAGCTATTTTTTCCCCCAAAAATACAATTACTTTTGCTTGTCTAGTAAATACTTCTTGTTTTAAGAATTTTTAGATGTTTGAACTTGAAACAAGACAAAAATACTGAGTATTAAAAGCGTTTTTTGCAATGTTGTCTTTTTAATATAGCAATTTTTACCGGGGAATAGCTTAACTTATCATTGCTTAACTTACAGACATGAATGATCCCTCAAATCACCTGGTTTGTTAAACCGAGATGTACTTTTAGTTTTCTAAGCTATTGTGATTTTTGCCTGGCAATAGATAAAACACCAACAGATTTGCATTGAACACCGCCAGCGGCACGCAATGACAAAACGGCATGGTCCCATAAATTTCAATCAATGCCACTTGAAGGGAAGCCTGAAGGAGAGGCTTCACCACGCTAAATAAACCGCTTTTGTGAGGAAATAGCTTATCATTTAATGAATCGACAGCCCATTGGCTAATCTTCAACATGTTTGCTCTTAAATATTTGCTTTGGATTGATCTATTAAAGTTCACACACCAAAAAAAGGCTGTTTAATAAGAACATTCATTCATTTCTATCCGCAAACAGCGATTGGCCCTGTCCCAAAAAGCACACTTCCTATGCACTTTCGGCCTGACAATGGCTGCCGCTTGCGTGTGTCCATTAAGTCCATGAGACCGCAGGGTGTCCCGTTTTAGCTTTCAGAAGTGTGTTCACGAGTGCTCTCTTTGCGGCCGATTTGCGCCCTCGAAGACTTGGTGCTGCGTCCCAATTCGCCTATTTTTACTACGATCTAAAAGTATGTACTCTTTTTGTGAAGAAAAAGTATTTGCAAGTATTGCATCATCTTTAACGGACTCTGTCGCTTAGTTACGTGCACCCCACAACTGTTTAAACTGCCCTCAGTCAGACACACACACACACACACACACACACACACACACGCACTGATACTCACTCACTCACTCACTCACTCAATTCAATTGTGCTTTATTAGCATGACATACATGGGCACATATTGCCAAAGCATTTCACAAAGCAAAACAGAAACATACATCAAACATATTCACATTTATATTTATATATACACATAATAAGCAATACATATTTTATTAATCAGGATGTGTTCACTCAGTACATCTCAGTTTGTGGCATTTATAGATATGCTGTGCTATATAAGTGGAAGCAGGTCCTTCACCGAGTAAGACCTTCAGTTTTTGGGGATGGTGTAGTGACTGGAAGTCAGGGATAATGTGTTGTATTTGCCCATCCAGTGAGTCTCTTAGGGCGGTGTATTTATCACAGTGGAGGAGGAAGTGTGCCTCTGTCTCCACTGCTCCTGATCTACACTCTCTACAGATACGCTCTTCTGTGGGCAGCCATGTCTTCTTATGCCGCCCTCTTTCTATGGCCAGCGTGTGGTCACTCAGCCTGTACTTCGTTAATAGCGCTCTGTGTGTTGTGTTTCTGACTGAGATGAGATAGTTAGCCAGACTGTACTCTCTGTTTTGTTCACTCACTCACTCACTCACTCACTCACTCACTCACTCACTCACTCACTCACTCACTCACTCACTCACTCACTCACTCACTCACTCACTCACTCACTCACTCACTCACTCACTCACTCACTCACTCACTCACTCACTCACTCACTCACTCACTCACTCACTCACTCACTCACTCACTCACTCACTCACTCACTCACACACTCACCGACTCACACACTCACTCACTCCCTCTCTCCCTCTCTCACTCACACACTCACTCTCTCACTCTCTCACTCACACACTCACTCACTCACTCACTCACTCACTCACTCACTCACTCACTCACTCACTCACTCAATCACTCACTCACTCACTCACTCACTCACTCACTCACTCACTCACTCACTCCCTCTCTCCCTCTCTCACTCACACACTCACTCTCTCACTCTCTCACTCACTCACTCACTCACTCTCTCACTCACTCACACACTCACACACACACTCACTCACTCACTCACACACTCACTCACACACTCACTCACTCACTCACTCACTCACTCTCACTCTCTCACTCACTCACTCACACACTCACTCACTCACACACTCACTAACATAGTGATTACCACTCACTCACTCACTCACTTAAACACACACACACACACACACACACACACACACTCACTTAATCACACACACACACACTGAGTCACGCGCGCACACACACACACTGATTCACACCCACTCACTCACTCACTCACTCACTCACATACTGATTTACACCCACTCACTAGGGCTGCAACGATTCATCGAGTAACTCGAGTTAATCGAATCAAAAAAATCCTCGAGGCAAAATCATCTGCCTCGACGCTTCGCTTAGTCCATTTAACTACACACAGATATTGGAGAAAGACATTTTTTGTGTAAGGACTCGGAGTATGAGCGGATTGCGGTTATATCCGCGGTTCAGGTGCGTAAACATCCCAAACATTGCAGGTGGATGAGAGAAATCGTTAATATGTTGATTTTAATAAAGACGCGGAACTCTCATATCACGCTAAAACACAATGAATGCGTGTCGTTCTTTAACTTTCGTTTTCAGCTCATGTCGAGATCAAAGACCGCAATGCGAGAGAGAGAGAGAGCGGGCGGGCATCAGCACTGGTAATATCATTTAATATCGCTGTTTTTAAATGAAGAAAACTGTGTGTTGAGCTTCAGGATGCGATGCTGAACATTTAAGTTTCATTTGCGGCAGTTCACGCGTCAGCTGAGGAGATACGAGCAACTCCAAACACATGAACTCGATGGAGTTTGCAGCTTTGCACATGGATCACCGTCATTGTGATGTGTGTGAAATCTTTAATGAGACTTTATATATCCTACTTGATAATATCTTCGAAATGCACCATTAGATGTTCTCAATACTAGGCGCAACAAATATCAGAACAAGCTGTAACGCGCGCGTGTGTGTGTGTGTGTGATGAGCAGCGCTGCGTGCTTTCAGAGCTCAGAGCTGCGTCCTTTCATTGATTTGTGTAATTTAAATATCACACTTTAATCATATTTATAGCTACTAACTTAAAGCAAGCTGTGTTACAATGATGAATGATTAGCTCAAAAGATCAGCATGTGTGATGTACTTTATCTGAATTAAACATATCTCGCGTTTGATCACGTTCTAGCGGTTATTCCTCCGTGTGATGTATAGGTTGTCGACCCTGGTTTATGTAAATGTAATTTTGCCAAAATAATTTTTTTTGTTTTGTTTAGCAACCTACTTCAGTGTAGCTAATATGTGACGATCGGGTGCGGGTGGATGGTTTGCTTCTAACAGCTGATTCGGTGACGATAGAGCTGATCCGCACATCTCTTATTCCAAGTTAACCTGTCCAATATGTTTTGCTCCAGTAAAGGAGTAAATAAGACAGTAAATGCTCATGTCATGCCTGAGCTGAAGCTGATACATGAAAGTTAAGTTGCACAACATAAATACAATGTTTAGTTATTTATATTATTTATAGAATATTTATAGAATATTAGAATATTTATATTATATAGAATTTATAGAATATTTATATTATTTATATTGGCATTATTGTTATTTATATTACTACTATTTAGATTTATTGGTTGTAGGTTTAGTTTTAGATTGAACTATGTTTACCTTTTTAAAGTAATTTGAAATAGATTTTTATTTAATATAATATGGCAATTGTATGCATTAAAATTGTTTAGTTTCACAGTTATTAATGTATGCAATTTCAGCAATAAAACTTAATTTTTCTAAAAAGAAGACAAATTAGATGTTAATTTTAAGATACCCGTCTTATTGTCTCTTATTGCTCTTTAATAAAGAAAAAGTAATTATTATCCGATTAATCGATTAATCGATCGATTAAGTGGTAGATTAATCGATTACAAAAAGAATCGATAGCTGCAGCCCTACCACTCACTCAATCACACACACACACACACACACACACACACACACACACACACACACACACTGAGTCACGCGCACACAAACACTGATTCACACCCACTCACTCAATCACACACACTCACTTAATCACACACACACTGAGTCACGGGCACACAAACACTCACTCACTCACTCACTCACTCACTCACTCAATCACACACACTCACTTAATCACACACACTCACTCACACATTCATTCACTCACTCACTCACTCACTCACACACACTCACTTAATCACACACACTCACTCACTCACTCACTCACTCACTCACTCACTCACACACTCTAACATACTGATTCACACCCACTCACTCAATCTCACACACACACACACACACACACACACACTCACTTAATCACACACACACACACACACTGATTCACACCCACTCACTCAATCACACACACTCACTTAATCACACACACACACTGAGTCACGCGCACACACACACTGATTCACACCCACTCACTCAATCACACACACTCCCTTAATCTCACACACACACACACACACAAACACACACAAACACACACACACACACACTGAGTCACGCGCACACAAACACTGATTCACACCCACTCACTCACTCAATCACACACACACACACACACACTCACTAAATCACACACACACTGATTCACACTCACTCAATCACACACACTCACTTAATCACACACACACACACACACACACACACACACACACACACACACACACTGATTCACACCCACTCACTCAATCACACACACTCCCTTAATCACGCGCACACACACACACACACTCACTAAATCACACACTCACTAAATCACACACACACTGATTCACACTCACTTAATCACACACACTCACTTAATCACACACACACACACACACACACACACTGAGTCACGCGCACACACACACTGATTCACACCCACTCACTCAATCACACACACTCCCTTAATCACGCACACACACACACACACACACACACACACTCACACACACACACACACACACTGAGTCACGCGCACACAAACACTGATTCACACCCACTCACTCAAACACACACACACACACACACACTCACTTAATCACACACACACACACTGAGTCACGCGCACACAAACGCTGATTCACACCCACTCACTCAATCACACACACACACACACCCACTCACTAAATCACACACACGTATGTCAACACGTCCATCTTGGTGAGTATCCAAGCAGACATTAAGATAACTTTATACAGTCGAGAAAGACGACTCATATCCGTGCATTAGGTCTTAAAGGGGCAGTAGCCTTTACTGCTGTCTGTTTAATGTCAAACAAAAGATAAGGACATCACTCGCTGCTCTTGATTGAATAGCTTTTGTAAGTTCAATAAGGATTAATCTTTAATTTAAACAGTGACATTTGCAAATATTTTACATTTGATTACTTTATTCAATTTCTCTACCTAAAAACTAATGTTAGACCTATACCCGAAAAACCCGAAAAGCATCATTTTATTATTTTCTTTGTTCGATACTATTTATTTGTGCTGCTGTTTCTATTTAAGTTATTTGTTCTTATTTTCTTTATTTTTATTTTACAGTAGTCCTTATTTCCCTGATCGTAGAAAATACCGAACTGTACTGAAACAGTGGACCTTAAAAGCGTGATCCTAACCGAACCGTGAGCAATCTGTACCGTTACACCTCTAGCGTAAAGGATGTGAGGGCGTGCCACAAAATTGAGAAAACTTTCAAAGGGTGCCATGACTGAAAAATGGTTGGGAAACACTGGGCTAGAACATAAGTCGCTGGCATTGTGAACGCAGCTTGAGATTTACAAGAGCAAACACTACTTTTATCTTCCTCAGAAAATTAAAAATTGCATTAATTTCTGCTTTTTCTTAGTGATTATCCCTCGGCTGAACCGCACAGAACATGGCAGGGGTTTTCTCGTCATTAAAATAAATTATTAACTTATAAGAAGCTTGGGTTTTGCGTCATTGCAACCGCTGTACACGTTCTTTTGCCACATCATTACCTCTTGAAGATCCAGAAAGGTTTAAACGATGACAAATACGTTCCTTTCCCAGTGTCCCCGATGTTATAACCCAGCCACAAAACAGCCTATATTCAGTTAGCCGTCAAAGGAGCGAAGCAAAGCTCAAACTACCAGTGCATTTTCCACAGTGCATAAGATCCACAGCACAGACCTCATGCTCAGGCGCTTTCTGAAAATGCTTCCAGCGTTGGTGTTTTATAGGATGATTAATTGAGTCAGAATAAAATAAGGCACACTAATATCAAACTAATCACTTTTTTAGAATCACCGATCCATGTATTAGAAGATTACTGGGTCATAAGACTTAAAAAAAATACCATAAATATAAAATGGGGGAAAAAATTGTAATAAAATGTAAGCCTTTTTTGGGGGGGATACTACATGGTGCTAGAGTTAACAACGTTATTACAGTTTTTTGTTTAACTAATAAGTGGAATACATGTCAAAATGATAAGCATAAAAATGCAAAATTTAAACAAAATGGAAAATGGAATATATCACAAAATAAATGAGAAAAAGAAAAAAAATTGTATAAATGAATAAATGATCTGATAAATCTGAATAATAGATTTCTTGTTAAATGTAATGCGTAACAAAACTACATCAGAAAGTGAAATACTTTAAACTGAATGAACGTCAGATTGAATTGAATAATCCTTACATATTTTAGTTGATCAGCATTGTTCAATTATTCTGTTAAATCTTTCTTTCTTTTCTTTCTTTTAATTATTTATATAGCACACATAATACAACAGACGTTGCCCAAGTTGCTTCACAAATAGTAAGATAAAACACTAAATTTAAAAGTTTCATACAAACAATCACTACAATATAAAACAAAAAACAAATAAATGACGTTACAGCAAGACACAACAGCACTAGATCACTTCCATGCAACAGGCCAGGCCACACTAGACTGATCCCCAAACAACATCTAAAAAATAGGTTTTCAACAATGATTTAAACATAACTAAAGACGTTGCTGATCTGACTGAGTTCGGAAGATCATTCCACAGTTTTGGACCCATTCGAGAGAACGTTCCATCACCTTTATGTTTATAATTTGTTCTTGAAATCACAAGGAGAGTTTGATTTTCCGATCTTAATGACCTAGGCGGGATATATAACGACAATAGCTCAGAAAGGTATGGAGTCTAAGATAAAGCCAAGGCTTTTAACCTTGTCAGAAATGGCAACTGCCAAGGGAGTCCCTTTTAATCCCTCGGAAATTAAGTGAGAATTTGGACCGAAAACTATAACTTCGGTTTTCTCCTCGTTTAGTTTTAATAAATTTGCTGCCAACCAGTCTTTCACCTCCTGAAAACAGGTTAATAAGTTACAGAAAGTATTGCAGTTTGACTGTTTAACCGAAAAATAAATCTGGACGTCATCCGCGTAATAATAAGAAGACATGTTGTGTTTCCGAAAGATAGAACCCAGAGGTAGCATATATAGAGAAAATAAAATGGGAGCTAAAATCGAGCCTTGGGGAACCCCACACAATAACGGAGACCTCTGGGACATGCTGTCATTTACAGACACCGAAACAGATCTATCAGCAAAATATGATGTAAACCATTTTAAAACATTCCCCTTTAAGCCAACCAAAGATTCCAGACGCTGCAGTAAGATGATATGATCCACCATATCAAACGCAGCACTGAGATCAAGAGTCATCAATACAGAGTTTTCCCCTTTGTCCAAAGTCAAAAAAACATCATTAAGCACCTTGTGTAAATGTGTAAAGATTATTCATTTAAATTTGATGACATTTTACTGTTAATTGAAAAAATGGCTTTTTTTGTAAGTGTACAATGCATGTTTTTTATTTAATATTTTTTAAGTTATTTATTTTTTTAAATGTAGTTATTTAGTCTTTTTTTATTTTTGTGCATCCCATTTTGGAATTAATTTTTTCACCCATTGTAGTGTATTACACTTTTTTTATATATTTTTTGCATTACATTTAACAATAAATCTAATATTCAGAATTAAATTTGTTCTGTTTCTCATTTATTTAGTGATATGCAATTTTTTTTTAAATGTAATGCATAACAAAAAAATTATCATAATGTGAAATGCACTAAACTGAATGAACATCACATTTATTTGCAATATGATTAAAATAACTGGGTATGTTTGTAACATTATTGGACACACACACACACACACACACACACACACACACACACACACACACACACACACACACACACACACACAGCCCCTACCCCTAAACCTACTCATCACAGGAAACTGCATTTTTACTCTCTCAAAAAAGCTCCTGTATGATTTATAAGCCTTTTCAAAAGTGGGGACCGCTGGCTGGTGATCTCAGGTTTTACTATCCTTATGGGGACACTTGGTCCCCACAATGTAATATAAACAAGGACACACACATTGGAAATAACATCGAGTGTGAATGAAAGTAAATGTCTCTGAATCTCAGTATAACTCACCGTTGTCGTTGGCCAGCTGAAAGTATCCGTCCACTAGTGAAGCGCCGTTGTTGAAATGTTGAGTCATGTGATCGAGCCAGTTGGCCTCCAGAGTGCAGATGCCCTGGTCCTGCGGCTGCACTCGCAGAGGCACTTTGACCGTGTAATACTTAAACTGACCCTCACGGCGACCCGGATAGTTAAACAATCCGAAGAGCTCGGCACCTGTGGACGCGAAACATTCATTTCAATGAAGTGTTTAATGAAGCATGTTTAATGGCAGAGGAAAGTAGAAAAGGCCATTCGGTCTGAGACTAAGCCAGTACTAACTACACCCTTAAAAATAAAGGTGACAAGAAGAACCAAAAATGGGTTTTCACAGTGATGCCATAGAAGAACCATTTTTGGTTCTCCAAAGAACTGTTTTGCGAAATTTTTTCTAAACATTTTATAGTCTAAAACACCTTTTTTGCAATGGAACGGTTCTTTGGATATTAAAGGTTCTTCATAGATCCATATACCCTGCCAAAGAACCATTTAAGACCTTTATTTTTAAGAGTGTAGGGATGTCACGATCCCAAAAATGCAGTAGTCGGTACCGATACCTAGGGCTGTAAGGCTGTGTGTCCACCCAACGTTTTTTCACGCAGCTGGCTGGCGTTTTCAGAACCGCGTTTTTAGAACGCCTGGAGCGCACTGAGGCGCTGAGCGAGTATTTCAGCGCTGAGCGTTCGGCGTTTTTTACTGGTCGCCGAGTGTTGAAGAATGTTCAACTTTGAGTAAAACGCAGTGCTCATCACTGTCACTCTTCACTCAGCCGTCCAATCACAGTGGAGGAGGGGCGGGACAAACACGACACAGACCAACCGCCACATTCTGCGTGTCGTCATCAGATGACAACCAATAATAACGGAACAGAATGATTTAAAAAAAGAGCCTGAGCAAAAACTTTACATTGTATCTTCCTATAGCTCCACCAGTAGAGTGTGGCGCTAGCAACGCCAAGGTCGTGGGTTCGATTCCCAGGGAAAGCAAGAACTGACAATAATGTAAAAAAGGTACCTTAAATGCAATGTAAGTCGCTTTGGATAAAAGCGTCTGCCAAATGCATAAATGTAAATGTAAATTTTTGTATAGAATTAATACAGAAACAAACTACCTATGAAATTAGAAAGATTTCCGCAGATTTTCCGTATCATAACAAGCAAAGAGAAGGAACTGAGAAGGACAACGCTGCCTGCCAAAACGCTCTCAAGCGCTCACAGCGAGGCGTTTTCAGCTGGCTAAAAACGCTTTGGTGGACAAACGGCCTAATTGTGGCAGTTTTGGTTGTAATTTGGTGGTAATAGTGTTACACTGCAAAAAAAATGATTGTCTTGTCTTGTTTCTAGTCTAAACATCTAAAAATTCGTAAAACAAGAAGTATTTACTAGACAAGTAAAAATTAGTGTCTTGTTTTGGGGGGGAAATAACTCAAAATTAAGAGAGTTTTTGCTTGAAAAAAGCAAAATAATCTGCCAGTGGGGTAAGAAAAATAATCTTAATTCAAACAGAAAACACGATTATTTCACTTACCCCACTGGCAGATTATTTAGCTTATTTTAAGCAAAAACTCTTAATTTCGAGTTATTTTTCCCCCAAAACAAGACAATAATTTTTAAGAAACATTTTCTAGACAAGTAAAGTAAGATTTTTTTTTTACATTTTGACTAGTAAAGACAAAAATACTAAATAAGAAAAGCTTTTTTTTTTTTTTTTTTTGCAGTGTAATATTTATATTTTACAGCCTGTAAAACATTTAAATACAAATCATTAAATAATGGTAATATTAACTATAAAATTAAGTTAAATATTAGTTAAAAAATATATTTTGATATTTCCCTCATACCCCTTTTCCACCAAGGCTGTTTGATTGCTGGTTCAGAGCCTGAGCCTAGTTTCAAATCAGTTTTTTGTCTTTCGACACCCAAGGCTCCAGCTCTAAACCAGGAAAAGTGGTTCTTAAGTAGCACCAAAACATTGCTGGTCTAGAAGAAAGAACCGCTTGTGTCAGGGGCGAGGTTAATGTGACCAACAAGACGAACGCAAACTTGAGATTTTTGAAATCGCAGCTAACTGAGCTAATAGCTGCTCGATTATAATCTCCGTCCATACAAATCACGGCAAGCTGCACGGATGCTTTGGATTCGCTGCACTCAAGAATTGATGTTTGCTCAGTTTATTTAAATAAAATAAGATGAAACAACACAAATCTTTCGTTTTTTTAACTTAATTGCAATTTTACTCAATTTTATTACATTAAATTCAATAAAATGTGTACAATGTTAAGTTAACCTAAAACACTTGTGTTGGGACTACATGAATCATTTATGTTGCGGTGACTGAACTGGGCATTTCTATTTCCCAGCATGCTTTGCATAGGGATGGATCAGGAGAGTAAATGTTGAAATTAAAGGGTTAGTTCACCCAAAAATGAAAATTACTTCATTAATTACTCCCCCTCATGTAGTTGGACACCCGTCAGACCTTCATTCATCTTCAGAACACAAATGAAGATATTTTAGTGTAAAGCTGAGAAAGGCTTCAGATAGGCCTCCATTGGCATTCAGTCCATTCCCACTCACAAGACCCATAAAGGCCCTAAACACATCGACACACAGCCCATCTCACTACAGCGGCTGGACAATCATGTTACAATGTGGCAAAAATAGTTATTGTGCGGACAAAATTCAAAATAACGACTTTATCCGGCAAGTTATTGATGTGAACTCGACGCATGCGTGAGAATATGACGCAGCTCCGCCGTTCATGAGCCGGAAGAGGAGGAGCGAGATCGACACGGAAGACAATAACTCGGCGGATAAAGTCATTATTTTGATTTTTTTTGGTGCACAAAAACTATTCTCGTCGCTTTGTAAAATGATTGTCCAGCCGCTGTAGTGAGATGGGCTGTGTGTCGATGTGTTTAGGGCCTTTATGGGTCTTGTGAGTGGGAATGGACTGAATGCCAATGGAGGCCTATCTGAAGCCTTTCTCAGCTTTACACTAAAATATCTTCATTTGTGTTCTGAAGATGAACGAAGGTCTGACGGGTGTCCAACAACATGAGGGGGAGTAATTAATGAAATAATTGCTTTTTAACCAAAATTACTTTAAGGGAAAGACCTGTTAAAGGGGGGGTGAAACACTCAGTTTCAGTCAATCTCATGTCAATCTTGAGTACCTATAGAGTAGTATTGCATCCTTCATATCTCTGAAAAGTCTTTAGTTTTATTATATTTATAAAAGAAATATGGGCTGTACCGAGTCTTTCCAGAAAAAACCGAGCGTCTGGAGGCGTATCGTGTGGGCGGAGCTAAAGAATGACGAGCGCGAACAAAGTGGTGACGTCCTCAAGCGTGGAGATACTCATGGCTATCTCAGATAATACAGATAATGATCCAGAATCAAATCTGAGGCAGAAATAAATTGAACAGGAGAAGCAGCAGCAGCAGGACGTCCGTCTCTGTGGTATGGACTGTATTTAGTGGACTGTCAACATTTGTGTGTCTTTACTCGCAGTTTATGAGGACATGATTCGGTTTATGGACTATTGTATGCGACTAGACCTTAGAAGTAGCAAGCAAAACGGTTTTGCACGTCAGACTAGTGTAACGTTATACAGAGAACAACAATGGAGTCCGTTAGCGCATTTGAATGACGAAGCACGCGATCGTGTCGTTTACTGATGTTTACTCACGCGACGATAGCCGACAGCACAGACATCTGAAGCAGTTTTACTCACCGGCTGCTTCCAAAGCAGGACCGAACCTTTATCGCTGGAACCGCTCCCTCAAAAACACACTTCTTTGGTATGATTTAGTGAAGTCCTGTGACAGCAGTGGCGTGGAAATCCACTTTGCGACGCGACTGAAGCGATGCTTTGAAGCTTTCAAATCGGTTTCAAATGCAGCGCTGCCTTCCCAAATGCTGTGCTGAAGCGTTGAAGTCGCTCGACGTCACCCATAGGAATAAAGTGGAGCGCGGCGCGCGACATAAGTCTTCACGGAGGACTGTTTACGGCGTGCATTTCCTCTCTCTCGCTCTAGTCTCGCGCGCGCGCACCCTACCGGGAGAAGAGCCCGTACGGCCCATACAAGGACCTTCCGTCCTATTAACGTCAAGCCGACCCATACTCGAAAAAAACTCTCCAAAACTTGTGAGAAACCGGAAGGAGTATTTTTAACACAGAAATACTCCATCAAACGTCCAACATTAGTTTTTGAAACTTTGTCTATGTTTAGGATGGGAAGTCCTATCAGTCTTGTAACAGTGTAAAGAGCTCAGTATGCATGAAACAGCATTTCACCGCCCCTTTAATGTTTGATGTTATATTTTACAGTTGTATCTGACATTTAAAAGTTATGCATTAAATAATGTTATGAGATTTGTATTTTGGAATAGACAAATAAGAGATGTTAGAAATTATGTTTAAACATGAAACTAAACCACCAGTAGATGGCGGCAGGAGAGTCTTAATGAGTGAGTCATTGAGTCAATTCATTCAACTGATTCATTCAAAGTCTGAATGATTCAGTAACACACTCACACACACACACACACACACACACACACTGTTGCTGTTAGATGTGTTACGGTTCTGCTGTGATCTATTTTCGCTGCTGAAATAGAACAAAACAGTCAATATCTAAAATGTAAGTGACTACATTTTTATGGTACGGTCATAAGGAATCAGTGTTATTTTCAGTCGTGATGGTGTTCAGGAAAACACACTCTTGGTTGTTTAACTGTATCATATGTTATAAATATATAAAAACGTAACATTTTAAATGTTCAGCGCAGTTTCTCTGCTTGAGCGTCAACAGCTCAACCTTGCTACCGTCAGTTCATTATATATTATACTATTATCCACTATCAGTCGCCACTTACACTAAATAAATGCAGAATCATTCTTGGATTTTGGTGATCGCTAGTTATTTTTTGTTATTGCCGTTTTAATCTGCTTGTCCGTCGGGCAACTACAATTCTTTCACTAGCCCCTTAAAAAAATCCACTTGTCCCGGACAAGCGTTAATGTCGAGCCCTGTTACGCTACTGTAGAAAAACAAGTACCATCAGGATTTTAAAATGTTGATACCGGCTGTGGCCCTTCACATGCACTTAATTAGCTTGTAGATGGGCCAATTAGCTGGTGTCCTGGTCTAGCGGAGGTGAGTAATTAGGGAAATTAGCTGATGTAGCAGCAATCTGAACGAGTATTTAAGACCGCTGTTTCTCACCAGACCAGCCCTACACTTGGGAGTATTGACCATCCATTCTTCTCAATGAGATTACATTCGGCTGGGAAACAAAACGCTGTTTACCTCTGCCACAAGGAGAGAGAGTGGACCTAATGCATTACGATAGTCTAAGATGAATTTGTTTGTGTGCCTGGCTTACCCTGTAAAACCTCCCTATTTTCAGAACTAATGGGAAATTGACCGAAAAGATAAATATGGATGCACTTTTGTTCTGGCAGCGATCATTTAGATTGCCGCTGACTGCACTGAGTCATTAGTCGACCAAGAAAAGCAAATGAGAGCGAGCGATCTGAATGGCTTTCTGAGCCGCATGCACTCACAGCACAGATCTCTGCGAGGATGAATCATTAATTGTTGTTTTACTTCAGCTCGGGTACCTCAGTCTTCCTATAAACCCATTTCCTGTAATGTCCACAGTACATGTGAATCACTTTATAATAAACTGATTTTGATTTTTTTCGCCTTTTTATAAATAAGGGTCACCAGAAAAGTCAAATTATATTTTGAACAAAGAACCATTGTGTTATTTTCATGACAATTGTACACATTTCCCTCATTTTGTTAATTGAATGCAAACATTTATAGTTCTAGAATTACATTTTAAAGTATTTATACAGTACCATTTAAAAAATAAGGGGTCAGGTTTATTTAGTTTTTTAAGAGTCTCCTCTGCTCACCAAGGCTGCATTTATTTGATCAAAAATACTGTAAAAATAGTAATATTATTAAAATATAAATCATCTGTTGTCTATGTGAATATATAGTAAAGTGTAATTTATTCCTGATATCAAAGCTGAATTTATCATCATTACTCCAGTCTTCAGTGGCACATGATCCTTTATGATCAACACACATTTATGATTATTATCAATGTTGAAAACAGTTTATATGTTTGTGGAAACAGTCATACATTTTATTTTTCAGGATTCTTTGAATAGAAAGTTCAAAAGAACAGCATTAATTTGAGATATAACAAAAAAAATCTATCATAAATGTCTTCACTGTCACTTTTGATTAATTTATTGCATCCTTGCTCTATTCATTTAAAACAAATTGATAATAAACGATTGATCAGTAGTGAAAATCATAACCGTATTTGTTGTACTGACCTTAATGTGTGCATATTAATGAATCGATTAATTATATGTTTCAGTTAGGGTTATGTTTTTAGTATTTCCCCTGATATTTTTCCCTGATATTTTGACATTTAAAAGTTGTATTAATAATAATTTAGGAAGAGAAATAAGTAACTACAAAGTTATTTTTCTTGCCTAGTGCAATGGGTGACGGTGGATGTGTTGAAGAAACCCACACGAATACTAACTCTAAATACAGTCTGTTAGCTGACGTGAAGAAAGTCATGCTCTTCACACATGAAAGCCGACGTCTCTGTGACTTTGGCTAACTTTCAGAGGGGCTTGATAAAGCGTTGGACGTTTAGTGCAGAAACAAGCACACAAACGACCCCTCCAAGCTCTATATGATGGCTCTTAACCCTTTCCACAAGGTCAGACGCTCTGGGTATCTGCCGCTGGCACTGCCAAAAAACATGACATGCCATCAAGCGTTTGCCTAATCCGCAGTTGAATTGCATCATATCAACACACAAACACATTCCCAAAAAGTCCTGACCGCCGTCTACTGAGGAGCTGATAACTGGAAATATTCGGATGTGGATTGCACCCCACCGGCTGATTGTGAAAGTCCTGGATATAAAAATAGATGTTTTTTTTTTAGAATTTTTCTGGAAAACTTTTGTTGGTCGTATTTTAGCATTTGCATTGAATTCCTTCAGTGAATCGTGGGGGTGGGGGGCTAATGCTATTTCATGCATTTTGACTTATTTACCCCATTTATCCATCATAAAAGTGCATCCATCATCACTAAAGTGCATCAATCCATCATAAAAGTTCATCTATCCATCACTAAAGAGCATCTATCCATCATAAAAGTTCATCTATCCATCACTAAAGAGCATCTATCCATCATAAAAGTGCATCTATCCATCACTAAAGAGCATCTATCCATCATAAAAGTGCATCTATCCATCATAAAAGTGCATCTATCCATCATAAAAGTGCATCTATACATCATAAAAGTGCATCTATCCATCATAAAAGTGCATCTATCCATCATAAAAGAGCATCTATCCATCATAAAAGTGCATCTGTCCATCATAAAAGTGCATCCATCCATCATAAAAGTGCATCTGTCCATCATAAAAGTGCATCCATCCATCATAAAAGTGCATCTGTCCATCATAAAAGGGCATCTGTCATCCTAAAAGTGCATCTATCCATCATAAAAGTGCATCTATCCATCATAAAAGTACATCTATCCATCATAAAAGTACATCTATCCATCATAAAAGTGCATCTATCCATCATAAAAGTGCATCCTACAGAGTAAGGTAATTCATACATTTAAATTAAAAAGATCAACTTATATTTTTTTAGTAGTGGAAACTTGACTAGCATTAACCAGCTAATTCAATAAATGCCACCTTGCTAAGTGACGACACAATGCTTTGGTAGCATTAGCATAGCACTTGCTGAATGAGGACAGCAAATAATACATTTATATAATACATAATACAACGTATATCTGTTCTCAAACTCAGCTCATGCTCCACTCGTCACATGAGGGAAATCCCCCAAAAAACCCACATAACAAAAACTCTTCTAAACTAACACAACAAAACATGAAACACTTCTAAATCTCCCACTTAACATTAATCTTGTACCAAAAAACAAACATTATAAAGGTTAATTTTGCATGTACTGTGCCTTTTGAGTGTCATGGCAAAGCATGCTGGGAAATCGAAATCCCAGCCCAGATTCGATTAAAGAAACGAGTTCAGAAAATTCAAAACAATGAAAGATTTCAGATTACTTAAAATGTGTCGCTTTTGAAAGAAAGAGAAAGTTTTAAATGCTCACAAAAGTTAATTCGACCGAACGAATGTGTTTAATTTGAGTTGACTCTACTCAAACCAATTCATTACTTTAAGCGTTAGGGTTTAAAGTGTACCTGCTGCACTTTATACCTGCTATTTTACTGCAATGTTTCATTTCAGATCTTCCTTCTACAGGGAATATATAAGAGAAAACTAGACTTCTCTGAAATTCCCAAGGGAACTACAAAATGCTAATTATTTTCCATAGTTTTAGGGCTACAACCTAAACAGCTCAATTATCATTAAAACAATTACATCTTAATGGTCTTTCTTTATAATGTTTTTTTTAAAATGCATCTCATGAGATTAACTCAGAATATGTTGTTTTAGTGTGTAAAGCACTTTGAGTTACTGCTGTGCGTGAAATACAAATAATTGTGCCTTTGCTTTGTGAATGCAGGTCTGATTCGATGGCTTTACAGCGGCTCTACGGGATGTGGAAAGCCTTCCTTTGACAAACCTATGAGCGTTGCACACCGCTGACCAGCGCCATTATGCCTTATATATGTTCTCCAGGAGCATTAGAGGGATTTGAGCGGGGAATGACTATATTTATCAGCAGTGGCGATAAGTCATAAAGACGCAGGACTCCTGGCAGCTGTCATTTTGTGGCTGAATGAGAAAAATCGGTGTAGCGTGAGGCCACGGGCGGCGGTAGGATCATATTCCAATGCTGACGAAGTCACTTCCAAATGCAGATGGAGACTCGGGCACAGGACTCCCAGCATGCATCATTCACATGCAATGCAAACTCGGTGCACAATGCCACAGTTTTTTTTTTATGTGTGTGTGTGCAAAAAATGCCTCCCTAGCTAATGTTGAGAATGAAGTTTGCCATCTGGTTACTGGCGAGAAAAAGAAGGGTGAACAAAGCCTAATCTAGCGCACGCTGTGTGGGTTTTTGTGAATGCCAAGTCTGTCCAATCCCATGCTCGGAAACTGTGACAATGCTTTTCTTGAGACGGAAGGAAAAAAAAGGGCAATGAGATGACAATTTGGCCAGTGCAGTGGGTGTGACTAGTTTCACAATGTCAAACTGCACATGCAAAATGGACCAATCATTTAAAAAAACTCATTACAATTTGAAATAAAATGCTCAATATATTAAACTCTAAAGGCAATGTATAGCTTATTAAATACTACAAATACAAATACAAAAATCTGAACATTGATAATAATCAGAAATGTTTCTTGCGTAGCAAATGATTAGTGAAGGATCATGTGACACTGAAGACTGGAGTAATGATGATAAAATCAGCTTTGATCACAGGAATAAATCTCACTTTACTATATATTCACATAGAGAAGATGATTTACACTATAAATTATATTTAATTTATAATATTAGAATATTTCATAATATTACTTTTTTGCACTAATGTTCAAAGTTTGGTCAATTTGTTTTCAAAATAAATCTATCAAGGATGCATTAAATTGATCTGAAGTGACAGTAAAGACATTTATAATGTTACAGAAGATTAGATTTCTTATAAATGCTGTTTTACGACTAAAATATGAAGCGGTTTTTTAACATTGATAATAATCCTAAATGTTTCTTGAGCTTTAAATAATCATATTAGTGATTAGTGAAAGATCATGTGACACTGAAGACTGGAGTAATGATGATAAATTCAGCTTTGATTACATAAATATATAATATTGTACTTTATATTCACATCTTATTTTAGGGATGCACGATATTAGATTTTTGCCGATATCCGATATGCCGATATTTTTCAGCTCATTTTGGCCGATGCCGATACCGATGCCGATATATGTTTATTTTTTCCCTTTGTTTGGAAACAACACCATTTTGAGCAAAAACTATTTTTTTTTATTCTGGTTTCAGATTTCTGAGGTATCCTTACTAAAAGGATTCTTGTTGAAGATAAATAAATGTTAATAAAGTTCTTTTTATGATAAGAGTATATTAAAAGCTCTGAAAATAACAATAATAAAGTCAGTAATTTTTCACCCCAGATGCAGCTATAACCTAAATATTGTATTTTTGGATTTAACGTTTGTGCACATGAAGTGGGGGTGGCATGACATCCATTGATGCTGTCTTTTAATTCTACAATTATTGTAGAGCTCCTTGGATTATTTTTCATCATCCATTTCGTAAAATTTTATTACAGATTAATACACTGTATATAAAAGTATTTAATTTACAAGTGTCATGCTTGTGATTTATGACATCATTACTGATTTGTTTATTCTGAACAAGAAGTAACTTTAATTTATTTGTGTATTCTACTTTTCATTGTATTAGTGTAACAACAGTGCCCCCACTACATGTATAAATATTTAGCGGTCTAGCTGGAGGGCACTAGGACCTGGAGGAGCTTCTGCTGCTGTGGAGGCTGCCGCACGGGCTAGAGAGTGGGGAGACGCGATTGGGCTTGTTTTGGGCTAGTTTTGTTGTGAAAACGTGGCAAATCTGCTAATGACGGTCACGTCCTTCTGTACGTGCATTCAGAAATTCAAGGCAGCATTTAAAAACAGTCAATATAAATCACTGTACATGCAATGTATTTTCTTGTTTTCACTTGAAGAATGACCGCAGTGCTGACATGGTCTCATCTGTAGCACTCCTTGCACACGTGAGTTATTGCAGGCGCATATCAACACGTTATCATATCGGCAAGGCATATCGGCATAATGTTTTCATATCGGCCGATGCCGATTTTTATATTTTAAGCGTTTATCGGCCGATTCCGATGTCGTGCCGATAATATCGTGCATCCCTATCTTATTTACATTGGAATCATATTTCAGAATTTTACAGTTTTAACTGTATTTTAAATGAAATAAATGCAATCTCTGTGAGCAGAAGAGACTTCACCGATCTTACCGAAACTGTTGAACTTTTGGCAGTGTATGTCGAAACTAAGGGTGTGTTCACACTTGTCATGTTTGGTTGGATTAAAACGAACCCTGGTGCGATTGCTCGGTTAGTGCGGTTCATTTGAACATCTGTGAACGCTGCCATCCGAACCCTGGTGTGCACCAACCAAGCGGACCGAGACCGCTAAAAAGACGGGTCTCGGTCCGCTTCCAAACGAACTCTGGTGCGGTTCGACTGATATATGAACGCAACACGGACCAAAGACATGTAAACGGACCAAAAACCGGACGTAATGTCACAAGATGCCACGCATAATGCAGCTGATTTGACGACGCGGAAAGATCAGTGTATCCAAAATGAGTAACTTTAACGTTAGAGGGCAAACGTAGAGCAACGAGGAAGAGCCTCATCAATATTTGGTCAGACGAGCATGTTTCGAAAATGCTAGAAAACGCACAAAAAGCAAACCTGGCTCTTCTCATCAAAGTTCCTGTGTAGCCCATTATTATCAGGTACAGACGACAGAACGGCCATCTCTTTGCCAATCCTCCTGCTGTTTTAATGTTTTGAACATTTTCTGAGCTCTTCATGAGTTCTCAGCGGGTAAAAATAATGCCACATGTACACGCATAAAATGATCGCGTTTAATCCGGCACACAGCGTTGTTTTGAATGTTGTGAACATTTCATGAGCTCTTCATGAGTTCTCTGGTAAAAAATAATGCCATATTTACACGCATAAAATGCCCGCGCGTGTAATCCGCACACAGCATTGTTTTGAATGTTCGGTAAACGAGCTCCTACGTCATATAAGCCGACCAATCAGGTTGTGAGCGTCTCCCTGTGCCTTTGGTTTGGTAACTTTAGGTTCGCTGTTAAAAATGCCTGTGTGAACGCTAAGCGGACCAGGACTATTATGTTTGTTTTTGTTTTTTGGTCCGGACCAAACGAACCAAACTACAAGTGTGAACGCACCCTTAAGCGCACTCTGATTGTCCTAAAATAGCTTAGCGAGGTTTCGTTTGATCAAATGATAAAGATGCTCAACCCACCGCTCTTATTCCCGCTGGCTTTCTCGCCGGCGTCTTTGATTCTGGCCGTGTCGTTGTTGTTGTGTGTGAGTGTTTCACCAGATCCTGATTTCAACATGGCTGATGTCTCAGCAGAGAGATCATCTCCTTCTCCACCTTCTCCCTCAGCCTCACCTCCCCCGGTTTTCCCTTCGTTCTCCGCTCCAGACTCGTCTCCCAGCTCCGGCTCTTCCAGGGGACTTGGGCTGGGTGTAAGCCCAGAACCGTGCAGCGAGCTGGGGCTGGAGTGCAGGGAGAGGGAGGGCTCCTCTGGTTCTCCGTGCCGGGGCACGTGTGGGCGAAGGCCAGCTGGCTCCTGGATGAAGCCCACAAACATGATGCCCTGATCCGCAGCATCCTGGATCTGCTGAGGAGAGAGATAAACAGAGTAACGCCCTATTCAGACGGTAATTGTTTCTCACTATAATCACTCCTGTAATAACGGCTCATTTCAAATGTTTACGTGTTTTTCTTCTCTTTCTTTTTTGAGGGATGTTGAAAGAACATTCTTGTAAAAACTTTCCAGCATATCAGTAATAAAAGTGTAGGCTAGATCTTTAAAATGCATCCGAATTACCGCAGAGGTCAAAAACTATATAAACAGGTAATTTTGAAGCGATCTCCTCTTGAAAACTCATGGATTCGGACGACAATTATATGACCTCACGACCTTGGTGTTCGTCTAAAAACAGGAGGTAATTCAGTCGGTGATTTTTATGCGGGTGGAGGGAGAAAAACACTGACATTCTGGATTCAGGCAGCAATAAAATCACAGACTAGCTCCTGTAAATGATGAAAATACCTGATGACCCCACGAGAAACAATTACCGTCCGAATAGGGCTATAGACGATCTATTTTGCTCTGAAAATCAATGCCAGTTTGACCGACACGAGTTTCCATGTTTATTCTGCGGGAACAATGAGATTGTTTACAGTAGCCGACAATAAGGAAAGCCAAGGACAACTTTAAATCCTTAAGCCATCTTTCCCATGTGCTCAGAGAACAAAACATCACGTAACCAGAGTTATTAACATATGAAAAGCCTTCTCACACAAGACAGAATTTCAGCTCTGAATTATCAATGAATATTTACATATTATTAGGGGTTCAAGCATGAAGATTTTCATTATTATTCTTCCTCCGTAAAACTGATCGTACAGCCCAAACTGTAAGGCCAACATAGAGACTTGAAACTTGGCCAGATGGTAGGCCTCAATTTGGAGAGAATGAGAAGGTATGACCCTGATTGGCCAAATCACTACAGCGCTCAAAAACACTCATAGAAACTGCTCATAACTCCGAGACCGTTTGACTCGTATCATTGTAGTCCTTAGGTCAAGACGAACCAAACGTACATATCCGATTTCATTTCCACCATTTTGAATTTTGTCCAAAACCTATTTTTGCGAGCTAGGTTTGGTTTTTTTGCTCTTCTATTCTTAGGTGACAGGAACAGAAAAGATGTTTTAAAAAATGTTTTTATTGCAATACTCTTTCTTTATTTTACTTAAAAGACTTAAACCCTTACTTAAACTTAAAACTTTACTTAAAAAAAACCCTTGTACACATCCCCAGTGTATTGTATAATATAAAATAAATATACAAAAAGATTTACAGTGGAAGCTGAGATGTACATCAGCATTTAAGTATGAAATTTAATGAATAAATGTAGGCTTAAATAAAAACTACATAGTCTTGAATATACAACATTTATTAAAAGCTACTGTATTAAAGGTCTTTTTTTTTTTTTTATTAACATAATTTTAGAGGTGAACTGTCCCTTTAAGGACTAGGCTGCTGCTGTCAGTTGAAGACCTGCTCGCATCTCATATACACGCGATTTTACTTTTACTTTAGACATAACTGACTGTTTATAAGTTAACCTTGTGTGTATTTGTCAGTATTAGCGCAGTAAGACTGTCCAGTAATCACGTGTGTTTGACAGACGTTTAGTGCGCGCGCTCAACGCAAAACGAGAATGAAATGTTTAACCGGCAAGGCTTAATAACGCGGCTAACACCCGCTAACTTTAGTGCATATGATTGGATATTTGCTCATATCAGCGCGTAGACTCACAGGCACACTCAGAAAGAGCCGAAATAAACTGAGAGAAATATTTAAAACGGAGAGAAATGGAAATAATTAATAAAATGCAAAAGTGAAAAACACGCAATTCATCAGCGCGCCGTACCGAACGGTTCAATACTATATAGAGTATTGTGCCATCCCTAATATACACACGTGTATATGCGCCCCTAAGGGACTGAATCAGATTTTATATATATATATATATATATATATATATAAATCAAATGTTCATATAATGTATATATATATATTACAGGCCAAAAGTTTGGACTCATTACTATTTGTAATGCTTTTGAAAGAAGTTTCTTCTGCTCCTCAAGCCTGCATTTATTAGATCAAAAATACAGATTATTTTTTTTATATATTGTGATATATTATTACAATTTAAAATAATTGTTTTTCAATGTATTCTACTTTAAATGCTGATTTATTTCTGTGATAAAGCTGAATGTTCAGGATGGTTCCTCCAGTCTTCAGTGATCATGATCCTTCAGAAATCATTCTCAGATGAGGATTCATTAGGAGTGTTGGAGACAGTTCTGATGATTAATATATCTGAGGAATAAAAGGCGAAAGAACGGCATTTATTCCAAATAAAAACAGATTTTCAAATAATATAAATCTCCTTTACTATCAATTTACTATCATACTATCAATAACCAGCAGCCATATCCCCCTGTAGCCCAAGACTGGTTTCCCACTGAAGCTAAGCAGGGCTGAGCCTGGTCAGTACCTGGATGGGAAACCAACTGGGAAAACCAGGTAGCTGCTGGTAGAGGTGTTAGTGAGGCCAGCAGGGGGCGCTCACCCTGTGGTCTGTGTGGGTCCTAATGCCCCAGTATAGTGATGGGGACACTATACTGACAAAGAGCACCGTCCTTCGGATGAGACGTTAAACCGAGGTCCTGACTCTCTGTGGTCATTAAAAATCCCAGGATGTCCTTCGGAAAAAGAGTAGGGGTGTAACCTCTCCTCTCCACCAATCAGCTGGTGTGTGGTGAGCATTCTGGCGCAATATGGCTGCCGTCGCATCATCCAGGTGGTGCTGCACATTGGTGGTGGTTTGAGGAGATTCCCCCTTCAATGTAAAGCGCTTTGAGTGCCTAGAAAAGCGCTATATAAATCGAACGCATTATTATTATTATTATTATTATTATAATAAATTTTTATCAATTTAACACATCCTTGCTGAATAAAATTATTGATTTATTTAAAAAAAAAAAAAAAAAAAAAATGACTGACCCCAAATGACTGACCAGTAGTGTTTATTGTCATTACAAAAGATTTCTATTTTTAAAACATTTACTTCTTTTGTAATTATATATATTTTTTACTTTTTATTCATCAAAGTATGTTAATAAAGTATCACAGGTTATGAAAAAATATTAAGAACTGTTTCCAACACTCATAATGAATCCTTTATATAATGAATTTAGTTGTTGATCTCTGACATCTTGAACATTTTTATGGTGTCGCCGTCGGCCGGATAAACCTCTCACACTGCCGACGGGTTTGAAAAGCATTGTGTTGTTGAACGAGATAAAAAGTTTCATTTGGAGAAAGTAGTTCCATTCATTTCCTGTTTCCTCATCGCCAGAACATTAAAACCGATTGATATGCCACATTACCCTAACAATAAAATGCAGTTCAAAACAATGTATTGCAGAAGCGGCTTTCTTTCTTCCACACCATCAGCTATTTGAAATTAGCAAGCGCTGATTACAATGGCAGCGGTCCACCATTGACTGCCCTCTGCATCCCAAATCAGTCGAGCATCTACCACTTTATTGTCAGTTTGCGTTTGGAAGCCAGTCTTTGAATTCTCATCAAACCAAATTGAATCGTTAACTGTCAAGGAATGCTAATGATGCCATTTCCATTATGCTGCTTTAATAAAGGCCAGCCTGAGGCCTGCCTCCACTATCTCCATCTGACGCCTTCTCCCACACCAGCAGAATCACTCTCTGTGAGGTGCGCAGGTTATTTCCTCTAAAATTAAACCGGGAACAGGCCCGTCCTTTCCACTGGCATTGTTTAATGCATATTGAATGCTGACGCCGGGAGTCCTGTCATTATATTTGCAACAATGATGCAAATGAAATTGCATAGATAAGAAGCCGTTTTTCTCTTTCGTCGGTGAGGGGGCACTGAATAATTTCCGAGTTTGATGTGATGGGTGGAAGGATCGTATTCGTGATGGATCATTGCGATTAATCACGGACGGATGTGCGCCGCAACAGGTCTGGGATCTGTGTAGTGACTCCAGGAGGTATTGCTCCACTCAGAGGGATAGTTTACTGTAAGATTTTTCGGAAATAAGTCTTATCTGCTCACCAAGGCTGCATTTATTTGATTAAAAAAAAACTGTAAAAACTGAAATATACATATATAATGGAATTTATTTCTATGAATTTTCTTTTCTCAGCATCATTACTACAGTTTAAAAGCTCCTTACAAATATTTCTATACAAATACCATAGTGATGTGGTGTTTTGCATTTACTGACATTTTTATGAAAAAAAAAAGACCAACCACTGCCATGACTTTTGACCATTTTCACAAAATTGTAATAGCCACCATAGCCATGTTAATCTTGGACTAAATCGGCCACCGTAGGAGTTAAAACGACATCAGAATTGAGAGGAACAGAAAATAATATTAACTGGATGGTCATTTACCTTTACACCGCTAGATGGGGGAGAATATCACACAGTGGAGCTTTAAGTAAGATTTAGTTTGAGCGCAGTACCAAACACTTCCACTAGATTAAATTAATTTCCAATGTGCTCAGCATTGCATGTCTCCTTCATGGAGCAATCCCATAATGCATTACAAGCTCAGTAAAAAAAACAAAAAAACATTTAATATCCACCTTATAGGTAGTAAATAGCAGGGATGAACTATTAACTAGCATGATTTAACACAAATGTTTGTCAACATTTTAATATACATGAGCAGATTTGAATATTCATGATGTTCCTACTGTGCACAAGAAGCTAAACAGGAGCTTCTTACTTTCTTCACGTAGCCTTGGATGTGTTCTGTAGTGGGAATCTGATCCGTAGACATGCATTCCTCCAGTTTTAGATGGTGAGGCTCAAAGTCTGCCGGATTCTTCTCCCAGCTGAAGAGAGAGCGAGAGAGAGAGAGAGAGGGGAAACACCAGTTTTAATGTCAAACATATGACTCTTAAACAGGTGCAGAGCAGCGTACATCACAGACAAACTTGAAAAAGTTCACTTTTGCGAACTGATTATACGGCAAGGAAAGAAAGCGTAAGTAAGACGGAGAACATCTGTTCGTGAGGTTTATTATTGGAAACATTTTGCACATTATTGGCAAAAAATGGCGACAAATTTTCTCTAAATGAGCAGCTGTTATACTCGAGTGCTGCTTTTTCTCTCTCAGGTGATTTCCTTGAGCACTGTTAAAGGTGAAGTGCGTCATTTATTCAGTGTTGAAATACTTTCTGTGGCAGTTTAATATGCAGAGACAACCGTAAGTAACTTTTGGTGAGCATAAGAGAGCATTTAGCATTTTTTCAAAAACATTAAGATTATATATAAACATCCCCATTCTGCTGCCCAAACAGCCCTGACTCATCGAGGCATGGACTCCACTAGACCCCTGAAGGTGTGCTGTAATCTGACACCAAGATGTTAGCAGCAGATTCTTTAAGTCCAGTAAGTTGCGAGGTGGGGCCGCCATGTATCGGACTTGTTTGTTCAGCACATCCCACAGATGCTCGATTGGATTGAGATCTGGGGAGGGCGAGTCAACGTTCAAACTCATCGTTGTGCTCCTCAAACCATTCCTGAAGCATTTGTGCTTTGTGTCAGGAGCATTATCCTGCTGGAAGAGCCACAGACACCAGAATACCGTTTCCATGAAAGGCTGAACATGGTCTCAGCAATGCTTAGGTAGGTGAAGCGTGTCAAAGTAACATCCACATGGATGGAGGACCCAAGGTTTCCCAGCAGAACATTGCCCAAAGCATCACACTGCCTCCGCCGGCTCGCCTTCTTCCCATAGTGCATCCTGGGGCCATGTGTTCCCCAGGTGAGCCACACACACACACACACCCGGCCATCCACGTGATGTAAAAGAACACGTAATTCCTCAGACCAGGCAACCTTCTTCCATCTGTGGTCCAGTTGTGATGCTCACGTGCCACTGTTGGTGCTTTCGGTGGGGTCAGGGGTCAGAGGTCACCCTGACTGGTCCATACGCCACAAACTGAGCTGCTCTGTGTATTCTGACAGCTTTCTATCAGAACCAGCATTAACTTCTGGAGCAGTTTGAGCTCCAGTAGCTCGTCTGTTTGATCGGACCCCACGGGCCAGCCTTCGCTCCCCACGTGCATCAATGAGCCTTGGCCGCCCATGACCCTGTGGCCGGTTCTCCACTGGTCCTTCCTTGGAGCACTTTTGATAGATACTGACCACTGCAGACCGGGAACAGCCCACAAGAGCTGCAGTTTTGGAGATGCTCTGACCCAGCCGTCTAGCCGTCACAATCTGGCCCTTGTCAAACTCACTCAAATCCTTACGCTTGCCCATTTTTCCTGCTTCTAACACACCAACTCTGAGGACAAAATGTTCACTTGCTGCCTAATATATCCCACCCACTAACAGGAGCCGTGATGAAGATCACAAATACAACAATTGACTCCAATCACAACTAAACAACATGCTTTACAATATCTTTAACAAATTGTAATGTCAGATGGGTTTAAATCCCATTTTGTATCGCAGTAGAGGATTGACAGCTCACAAAAACATGTTCTTGTTTTCTCCTGCTAGCCATAGTCTTTTATTCTCCTCTTTTTTATTCTGCTGACCAATGTACTGTAGGTAATACATTTGTAGGTCTATTCCAAAAAATAGTGTTTTGACTCGACCAATGGCGTGTGTTTGGAGGCGGGACTGTCTCTTTATTATTGTGAATGACTGCAACTCAAAAGCTGTTTTGCTTCTCTCCACAGGAATCCCACAGAGATCCTCATGAGGTGGCCCGTGTCCTCTCTTCCCGCTGATTCTAGCTTCTTCTCCTCCCATTTTCTGTGTGCGTGTGACATTTGGGACAGAGATTAAACCCACTAACCCAGAGCTCGATCCAACCACAAAGTCACAGCGCAGCAGGGCCCTGACTCACCTCTGTCACACACATACACATACACACACACACACATACATATGAATTCACACTTCCCGCCAACACGCGGCCATCTGCTGCCTGAACACGTTCCCCTCATATCGTTCCTGACTATATCCTGCAGTCTGGGTTTAACATGAAGATAAACACATCAGAGCAGCGTATGAACAGCAGAATGAAAGGCCTACACTACAGGTAATTTAGTGTGATTAACAATAAAAGAAATGAAGAACAGGCTTTTTCTGCAATTAAATATGGCACGTTGTGATTTTCATCATGTAAAAAACTAAATGTCCCACCATTTGAGCAATCTGTGGTCAGCACAGCTTGCTCTTCCTGTGATTACTTATGATAAAACACACACAAAAAACGCTAGTAGTCAGCTTCCAATTATACTTCAAATTGCACTCACTGCAAACTTAACTCCTGAAGTGATTTTGTAAAAAAAATTAATTAATAGTTTTATTCAGCAAAGATGCATTAAATTCATCTAAAGTGACAGTAAGGACATTTATGTAAGGAATAATTGATGATGGCCACTGAAATATTGAAAAATAATGCACACCTGAGGTGCTAATGCAGTCACGATGTGAAGCGGCCATTACACCTCAGGCCAAGGAACTTAAAAAAAATTACATTTCCAGGACAAGATTTTCCAGTATCTCTAATTTTCCATGTGTTTTCCAGGAAAAGTGGGAACCCTGCATTGGACCCACTTTATATTAGTTGGCCTTTACTACTTTGTACTTACATTAAAACTAAGTACAATGTACTTATCGTGTTCATATTGTAATGCAAAACATTTGAGGTTATTGAGGTGGGATACGGGTAAAGTTATGGACTGGTGTGGTGGTGTGGGTCAGTTTAAGGGTAGAGTTATGGACTGGTGTGGTGGTGTGGGTCAGTTTAAGGGTAGAGTTATGGACAGATGTGGTGGTGTGGGTCAGTTTAAGGGTAGAGTTATGGACAGGTGTGGTGGTGTGGGTTAGTTTAAGGGTAGAGTTATGGACAGATGTGGTGGTGTGGGTCAGTTTAAGGGTAGAGTTATGGACAGGTGTGGTGGTGTGTGTTAGTTTAAGGGTAGAGTTATGGACAGATGTGGTGGTGTGGGTCAGTTTAAGGGTAGAGTTATGGACAGGTGTGGTGGTGTGGGTTAGTTTAAGGGTAGAGTTAGGGACAGGTGTGGTGGTGTGGGTTAGTTTAAGGGTAGAGTTAGGGACAGGTGTGGTGATGTGGGTTAGTTTAAGGGTAAAGTTAGGGACAGGTGTGGTGGTGTGGGTTAGTTTAAGGGTAAAGTTATGGACAGGTGTGGTGGTGTGGGTTAGTTTAAGGGTAGAGTTATGGACAGATGTGGTGGTGTGGGTTAGTTTAAGGGTAGAGTTATGGACAGGTGTGTTGGTGTGGGTCAGTTTAAGGGTAGAGTTATGGACAGGTGTGGTGGTGTGGGTCAGTTTAAGGGTAGAGTTATGGACTGGTGTGGTGGTGTGGGTTAGTTTAAGGGTAGAGTTATGGACAGGTGTGGTGGTGTGGGTTAGTTTAAGGGTAGAGTTATGGACAGGTGTGGTGGTGTGGGTTAGTTTATGGGTAGAGTTATGGACAGATGTGGTGGTGTGGGTTAGTTTAAGGGTAGAGTTAGGGTCAGGTGTGGTGGTGTGGGTCAGTTTAAGGGTAGAGTAATGGACAGGTGTGGTGGTGTGGGTCAGTTTAAGGGTAGAGTTATGGACAGATGTGGTGGTGTGGGTTAGTTTAAGGGTAGAGTTAGGGACAGGTGTGGTGATGTGTGGGTCAGTTTAAGGGTAGAGTTATGGACAGGTGTGGTGGTGTGGGTTAGTTTAAGGGTAAAGTTATGGACAGGTGTGGTGGTGTGGGTTAGTTTAAGGGTAGAGTTATGGACAGATGTGGTGGTGTGGGTTAGTTTAAGGGTAGAGTTAGGGTCAGGTGTGGTGGTGTGGGTCAGTTTAAGGGTACAGTTATGGACAGATGTGTTGGTGTGGGTTAGTTTAAGGGTAGTTAGAAACAGGTGTGGTGATGTGTGGGTCAGTTTAAGGGTAGAGTTATGGACAGATGTGGTGGTGTGGGTTAGTTTAAGGGTAGAGTTAGAAACAGGTGTGGTGATGTGTGGGTCAGTTTAAGGGTAGAGTTATGGACAGGTGTGGTGGTGTGGGTTAGTTTAAGGGTAAAGTTATGGACAGGTGTGGTGGTGTGGGTTAGTTTAAGGGTAGAGTTATGGACAGATGTGGTGGTGTGGGTTAGTTTAAGGGTAAAGTTATGGACAGGTGTGGTGGTGTGGGTTAGTTTAAGGGTAAAGTTATGGACAGGTGTGGTGGTGTGTGTTAGTTTAAGGGTAGAGTTATGGACAGATGTGGTGGTGTGGGTTAGTTTAAGGGTAAAGTTATGGACAGGTGTGGTGGTGTGTGTTAGTTTAAGGGTAGAGTTATGGACAGGTGTGGTGGTGTGTGTCAGTTTAAGGGTAGAGTTATGGACAGGTGTGGTGGTGTGTGTCAGTTTAAGGGTAGAGTTATGGACAGGTGTGGTGGTGTGGGTTAGTTTAAGGGTAGAGTTATGGACAGGTGTGTTGGTGTGGGTCAGTTTAAGGGTAGAGTTATGGACAGGTGTGGTGGTGTGGGTCAGTTTAAGGGTAGAGTTATGGACTGGTGTGGTGGTGTGGGTCAGTTTAAGGGTAAAGTTATGGACTGGTGTGGTGGTGTGGGTCAGTTTAAGGGTAGAGTTAGGGACAGGTGTGGTGGTGTGGGTCAGTTTAAGGGTAGAGTTAGAGACAGGTGTGGTGGTGTGGGTTAGTTTAAGGGTAGAGTTATGGACAGGTGTGGTGGTGTGGGTCAGTTTAAGGGTAGAGTTATGGACAGGTGTGGTGGTGTGGGTCAGTTTAAGGGTAGAGTTAGGGACAGGTGTGGTGGTGTGGGTTAGTTTAAGGGTAGAGTTATGGACAGGTGTGGTGGTGTGGGTCAGTTTAAGGGTAGAGTTATGGACAGGTGTGGTAGTGTGGGTCAGTTTAAGGGTAGAGTTATGGACAGATGTGGTGGTGTGGGTTAGTTTAAGGGTAAAGTTAGGGACAGGTGTGGTGGTGTGGGTCAGTTTAAGGGTAGAGTTATGGACAGGTGTGGTGGTGTGGGTCAGTTTAAGGGTAGAGTTAGGGACAGGTGTGGTGGTGTGGGTTAGTTTAAGGGTAGAGTTCTGGACAGGTGTGGTGGTGTGGGTTAGTTTAAGGGTAGAGTTATGGACAGGTGTGGTGGTGTGGGTCAGTTTAAGGGTAGAGTTAGGGACAGGTGCGGTGGTGTGGGTTAGTTTAAGGGTAGAGATAGGGACAGGTGTGGTGATGTGTGGGTCAGTTTAAGGGTAGAGTTATGGACAGATGTGGTGATGTGGGTCAGTTTAAGGGTAGAGTTATGGATAGGTGTGGTGGTGTGGGTTAGTTTAAGGGTAGAGTTATGGACAGGTGTGGTGGTGTGGGTCAGTTTAAGGGTAAAGTTAGGGACAGGTGTGGTGGCGTGGGTTAGTTTAAGGGTAGAGTTATGGACAGGTGTGGTGGTGTGGGTCAGTTTAAGGGTAGAGTTATGGACAGGTGTTGTGGATTGGGTCAGTTTAAGGGTAAAGTTATGGACTGGTGTGGTGGTGTGGGTTAGTTTAAGGGTAGAGTTATGGACAGGTGTGGTGGTGTGGGTTCGTTTAAGGGTAGAGTTAGAGACAGGTGTGGTGGTGTGGGTCAGTTTAAGGGTAAAGTTATGGACTGGTGTGGTGGTGTGGGTTAGTTTAAGGGTAGAGTTATGGACAGGTGTGGTGGTGTGGGTTAGTTTAAGGGTAGAGTTAGGGTCAGGTGTGGTGGTGTGGGTCAGTTTAAGGGTAGAGTTATGGATAGGTGTGGTGGTGTGGGTCAGTTTAAGGGTAAAGTTATGGACTGCTGTGGTAGTGTGGGTTAGTTTAAAGGTAGAGTTATGGACAGGTGTGGTGGTGTGGGTTAGTTTAAGGGTAGAGTTATGGACAGGTGTGGTGGTGTGGGTTAGTTTAAGGGTAGAGTTATGGACAGGTGTGGTGGTGTGGGTTAGTTTAAGGGTAGAGTTATGGACAGGTGTGGTGGTGTGGGTCAGTTTAAGGGTAGAGTTAGGGACAGGTGTGGTGGTGTGGGTTAGTTTAAGGGGTTAGTGGGTTAGTTTAAGGGTAGAGTTAGGGACAGGTGTGGTGGTGTGGGTTAGTTTAAGGGGTTAGTGGGTTAGTTTAAGGGTAAAGTTAGAGACAGGTGTAGGTTAGTTTAAGGGTAGAGTTAGGGACAGGTGTGGTGGTGTGGGTTAGTTTAAGGGTAAAGTTATGGACAGGTGTGGTGGTGTGGGCTAGATTAAGGGTAGAGTTAGGGACAGGTGTGGTGGTGTGGGTTAGTTTAAGGGTAGAGTTATGGACAGGTGTGGTGGTGTGGGTTAGTTTAAGGGTAGAGTTAGGGACAGGTTTGGTGATGTGTGGGTCAGTTTAAGGGTAGAGTTATGGACAGGTGTGGTGGTGTGGGTTAGTTTAAGGGTAGAGTTAGGGACAGGTGTGGTGGTGTGGGTTAGTTTAAGGGTAGAGTTATGGACAGGTGGGGTGGATTGGGTCAGTTTAAGGGTAGAGTTAGGGACAGGTGGGGTGTTGTGGGTCAGTTTAAGGGTAGAGTTAGGGACAGGTGGGGTGGTGTGGGTCAGTTTAAAGGTAGAGTTAGGGACAGGTGTGGTGGTGTGGGTCAGTTTAAGGGTAGAGTTAGGGACAGGTGGGGTGGATTGGGTCAGTTTAAGGGTAGAGTTAGGGACAGGTGGGGTGGATTGGGTCAGTTTAAGGGTAGAGTTAGGGACAGGTGGGGTGTTGTGGGTCAGTTTAAGGGTAGAGTTAAGGACAGGTGGGGTGGTGTGGGTCAGTTTAAAGGTAGAGTTAGGGACAGGTGTGGTGGTGTGGGTCAGTTTAAGGGTAGAGTTAGGGACAGGTGGGGTGGTGTGGGTCAGTTTAAGGGTAGAGTTAGGGACAGGTAGCCTTACAAGCCAGACCCACAACAAGATGTTTGGTCTGGAAACTCACCATTGACAGCTCAATCCGAGGGGCGGATAAACGGCTGTCTTTCAAACTCCCTCTGCACGCGATAGGATAGCGCTACACCAACCAGAGCAACGAAGGTGAAGCAGAGCTCGCTGACAGATTAAACATTCGCCGTATCCGGTCGGCAAAACTCTGAACACATCTTCCCTTTTCAAGAATGACTTCAGTGCCGTTCTTTTCTCAGAGAAAAGCTTAACTCCAAGTCTTCCAGAGTCGCGGTCAAAGCTGATTCGAAAGACCGCCGCCGTTTGCCAGTTTCTGTGTTTACTAGAAGCACGCAAATGCAATTTGGCCGTCATCATTAAGGCCCCGCCCACCGACTCTATACACGAAGTGATTGGCCCGGCAAGAGTTTGGCGTTTACAGCTCAGAAGTGTATTGAGAGTTCCTAGACGACACTCGCGGGCAGATTAAATTTGCTGCCGCTAGGGTGCGTCTAGATATCTAGGCTAAGGGACAGGTGTTCTAGTGTGGGTAAGTTTATGGATAAGATAAGGTGTCAGCAGTGTAATTATAAATGTAACTACAGAAATTAATTACAGATGTAATTACATGCAGGTATTTTTTTTAAAGTAAGTACAATATAAAAACATGCATGTATAAAATAAGTGCATTGTATCAAATGATTAATTAAAATGTTAGTACATAGTAGTTAAGGCCACCTAATATAAAGTGAGTCCACTACATTTGCTTTGCATTTAGTCTCATTGCATGTGAGAAACAATTGATTTATTTGCATCCTGTTTAATTCCTGTATGCTGGAATATACAGTATGCATTGCTCTATTTGAGCTTTGCAGATGCGTTTACCATGAAGTGTTGCATTCAAAAGAACCGCATAACGATTTTTCTTTGTGCTCCACAGAACAATACACCAGCATGAGTAAATAAAGTCTTCTCGATTGTGGATGAACTATTCATATAAAGGCATTACATTTCTTTCCTACAGGCTTAATGCACCTGCAGAACAGCGATGCACGGTGTTTGGCAGTGCCGAGGCTGTTTGTGAAAGCGGGTTAAACTTCGACAGCAGAGATCCAGCCGCTTGCACATAGAAGTGCTGCTTCTGGGAATAAAAGGCTTAAAGCAGCACTGATCTAGATTCAGTTCGCTCAAAGGTTTCTGTTAGACACAGCTGGGTTGCACTGTTGGCAAGCGCCTGTGGATAGTCTAAGTTTCTGTGTGTGTGTGTGTGTGTGTGTGTGTGTGTGTGTGTGTTTTCATCACTATCTTTGCCCTCAGGAATGCGATATCACTAGCGCTGTCAGATTCGGCGCTTCCGGGTCTGCAGGCGATATCCAGCTGCGTGTGGTGCCATTGCCATGACAACAACCTTCCATCAAACACATGTATCCCAATCTTTAATCACTGCATTAATAATGTATCACATCTTTCTTGATGTCAGCTTATTTACCGAGCCATGAATAATGTTGCTCAAGCATATCGGCCCTAATGGTTTCTGGTCCGTGCCGGTACCCCCGCGAGGTGCTCTGCAATTATCAAAAAATGATGCATAAATCACCCACCCTCGTCGCTGGAGTGGAACTGTAACTAAAATTGAACATGGGGTGCTTGACAGTTGACATTTGAAATTATAAACACAGTCAGCTACATGTCACCAGATTCTGAGTAATGCCCGGCAAATCGCTTTTTTTGACTAATCCCATGGTGCTCGTTCACAGTTGTGATGTTTGCATCTGCGCAGGTCCAGAGGAGCTCCCATTAGTGGTGCACCGTCTGATCAGGGAGAATTTTGGTAGGTAAAAAATGCACGAGCTCCACACACACACAGCGGCTAATCCTGATGTGGGAGAGCTGGGCCTGGATCCAGAGACTCCGGGTGAATATTAAACACTGTTTACATGTAATCGAATGAGCTCCATCCCATCTTAAACCCTAACGCTCAAAATAATGAACTGGTTTGAGTAGAGACAACTTAAATTAAGTTCAATCAAATTAACTTTTATGAGTATTTAGAACTTTCCTTTTCTTTTGAGTTCTCAAAATGGACTCATTTTAAGTAATCGTTTTTGAGTTTTATGAACTTTATTTAGACAAACTTAAACTTAACCTAAACTGGGCTGGGATTCCTATTTCCCAGCATGCTTTGCTATGACACAAAAGGGAGAGTAAATGCTAAAATTAAGTGTTATATAATGTTTTAATGTAAATAATGTAAAGTTGGATATTTAGTAGTGTTGGTAACACGAACACGTTTACTATTAACAATGCTTCAATAAACTCCTATTTAATGCTTATTAATAGTTAGTAAGGTTGATGTTAAGTTTAGGTATTGGTTTGGATTAAGGAATGCAGATTATGGTAATGCATTAACATGTTCTTTATAAGTACTAATTAACAGCCAATGTCATACTATTACGCAGGATAATAAGCAACTAGTTAATAGTGAGAATTGAGCCCTAAACTAAAATGTTACCGAAAATACTTATGGTGCTTAAAGGGTCCATAACACACACAGTTTCTGCCAGTGTCGTGTTAATCTTGAGTATATATAGAGTCGTGTTGATCCTTCATATCTCACAAGAGTCTTTAGTTTATCATATTTATAAAAGATGGATACACTGAACCGATTCTTTCTGAAAACAGCCGAGTCTGTGGAGGCGTGCAGTGGGCGGAGCTAAAGACACACACACACACACACACACACACACACTTACACACATTATTCCTGGATAACTCTTGATTCTCTATACGCTGGTGTTGTTCAGATTATATGCACTTGTGAGCTGATTGCCAACAAAACACACATCTGATGCAGTTTCACTCCGCCTGCGGTTTCCACTCATGACCAGGAACACACACACACACACACATACAGATCTCTGGAAACACAACCTGCATCCACTGTTCCCTTAACGCTGGTTATTTGGGAAGCTGAACAAGGTGATCTTTCCCTCACACCAGAAACACACATTGTTGATCTCGTGCCTAAACACTGACGGCTCCCGTAACCTGAACCAAGCTCAATGATTGACGCGTTCTTGCTCTGGTTGGTGTGTGTGTGTGTGTGTGTGTGTGTTATATCCGGGGAAGTGCACATACAAGGAAACCCCTTCCTTTATGACGTCATACAGGGCCATAATAAAAAAAATACTTTATGAAACTTGTTTGAATCCTGAAGGAGTGTATTTGGCACAGAAATACTCCATCATACTGTACGTCCAACATGTGTTTTGAAACTTCATGTTTATGGTCTATGTTTAGCATGAGAATCAACTCTTTAACAGTGTAAATAATCCATTGGCAGAATGCATGAAATCACATTAAACTGATCACCTTTCTATCAGAACCAGCATTAACTTCTGGAGCAGTTTGAGCTCCAGTAGCTCGTCTGTTTGATCGGACCCCACGGGCCAGCCTTCGCTCCCCACGTGCATCAATGAGCCTTGGCCGCCCATGACCCTGTGGCCGGTTCTCCACTGGTCCTTCCTTGGAGCACTTTTGATAGATACTGACCACTGCAGACCGGGAACAGCCCACAAGAGCTGCAGTTTTGGAGATGCTCTGACCCAGTCGTCTAGCCGTCACAATCTGGCCCTTGTCAAACTCACTCAAATCCTTACGCTTGCCCATTTTTCCTGCTTCTAACACATCAACTCTGAGGACAAAATGTTCACTTGCTGCCTAATATATCCCACATACTAACAGGAGATGAAGAGATAATCAGTGATATTCATAATGTTATGCCTGATGTATAGTATCCTGTCTACTTTTTCTAATTTGTGTCTGTTTTATTCTTGTATTTATTCTTTTATTAGGAATCTGTTTAATAAAATTCACCTCTGGAAGGATTGAATTAGCTTAACCCAAATCTAAACCAGGGAATGACCAGTTTGGACCATCAAAAGTTGCTTCTAGCTGTTTTTCCCCCCCCACAGATCCTCCTTTCATCTCTCAGTTTGTTCCGGTTCTTCCTCCTCATCCCCTCTCCTGCTCTCTTGTCTTCTCCTCTGGACGTTTTTGGGTCTGTTTGTTTTTGGAGAGTGAGAAATGGCTACATGAAGGTTTTCTTTCATCTGCACTTTTCCTCCCTCTCCTCCGTGATTTGTGGGATTGGCAGGGGAGGAGTAGAGCTGTGCCCTGTTTGATATCGCCTTTCTCTTTCTTTTTTCCCACAGGTTTATCCCTCAGGGCCGCTGCTGATGCGAGCAACTGTCTCCACAGTGACAGACGCCAAAGATAAAGCAAGGCAGCTTTTCTGAAGCCATCAAAGGTTGGCAGCCGCCTCGATACTATGATTCCTCCCAACACGCGCACATCAACACACACGTGACAGAATCCCAGTCTGATCTTCTTGCGCCTTGTTTTGCTCTTGGTCTCTTGAAGACTAACATAAGTCTGCACAATGAGCAACACATGCCTACTCTATGGATGAAACAAATGTTATCATTATTTACTCGCTCTAATGTCTTTCTTTCTTCATTGGAACGAAAATAGGACCTTCAGAAGAATATTCACACTGCTTTTTTTCTCCATCAACCCACAAAAAGGACAAAAACTCCCCAAAAAAATAACAATACAAGTCGACTGCAACTAGGGTTGGGTACTGAAACCGAGTGCCAGAATGGCACCAGTACCTATATAACCAGTATGTAACCTGACCGAATCAGAACGCAGATTTCGGTGACACTTAAATTCAAACATGCGTTTGCACTTTAGCCAAGCCAGAGACTATTCAACGTTTTCAACTACATAATGTTTATTTTAGGCTCCAGACATTTAAATACACATATGAACAAGCAACATACACACACACTGATGTCTGTGGAAACCACAATTTACAATCCTTTCAGTTATAATTTGACTATGTGCCTTATTTATATCAGATACACAGTATAAAGTAACTATATTGTTTAATCTATTCTTCTCTCAGTTCAGTGGTCACTTTCTTTCACGTATTTCGTGAGGCTACGATGAAGTTACCTGATGTAAATCTGACAGATCCGATTCTTTGTGGCACAAACTAACATGGCAGCCTGTCGCAATAATCAATATATCGCACAATATATGTACATGACCTCAGTCATTTTTTGTAATGGAATATATCGGCCATTATGTTTACATGATAATGAATGTCACCAACATTTTACTCAATTGTGCTGTTGTCTTGTATGTTTTGCGTGACGAGGTGAAAGTCGTTCTTCACACATAGAGCGGTTATCCACAGGTGAAAAAACGCACCATTTGAGGCGTTACAGTGTTTTCCTGTCAACTACTGACAGTTTGGAAGAATAAGCCCAAATGGACTCGATCTCAAAGCCGCGATCCCCTGTTCTGGTGCACATATAAAGGCCAACCCAGAATGACGAGTCTTAAAGCCGCTTCACAAGGGAAAATGTTTATTTACTATTTATAAAAAAATTTATTAGGATAATATATTTTTTTACCCTTAAATTCCATGATCTAAAGCAGGGGTCTTCAACGTTTTCATGAGTCAGTGAATCGATTCATGATTTGGATCGCCAATGTCACGTGATTTCAGCAGTTTGACATGTGATCCGAATCATGAATTGATTCACTGATTCATAACGTTCAAAACTTTGTTTTGAAATCGGCCCATCACTATATAAGTCGATATTTAGTTTTTTGCGGACAAAAACTATTCTTGTGTCTTCATCAATGATTGTAGAGCCGCTGTAGTGAGATGGGCTTTGTAAAGACGTCTTTAGTGCCTTTATGGGTCTTGAGAGAGGAAATGACATTGGTGTCAATGAAGGCCTTTCTGAGCCATCGGATTTCAACACTAATATCTTCATCTGTGTGTGAAGATGAACGGAGGTCTGACGGCTGTCCAACGACATTAGGGTGAGAAATTAATGACATCATTTTCATTTTGACCAGGGAGCATTAAAACAAAAAAACAAACCTAAGATATTAAAGGTTGGCAATAAACAAGCGCGAAAATCGTCCCGGAGTGAACAGGCCCTCGTTTAAAAATTTGGGATAAATACGTTTTTTTTTAAATATATATATGAAGACATTTTGATCGAAAGGGACAGTTAAGACATTATAATGTTACAAAGACTTCATCAGATCCTCATCTGAGAATGATTAGTGAAGGATCATGTGACACTGAAGACTGGAGTAATGATGATAAACTCAGCTTTGATCACAGGAATAAATTACACTTTACTATATATTCACATAGAAAACAGATGATTCACACTGGAATAATATTTTACAATTTCACTGTATTTTTGATCAAATAAATGCAGTCTTTGTGAGCACAAAGGGTAAATATCTGCCTAAATTGTTGTTTATTATTTATTGTCAACGTTTTTTAATGTATAGTGTTTTATTGTATTTACCTCAACAATTCTGAGTTTTAATTTAAGTTTGTCTACATCACAATGAATCTTTATGATTAAATTAAAACACATTTTTAAGCAATTTTAATGAATATATAAATATTTCTATAAAAGTACATGATAATTTATTTGACATTTGCGTCAACTATTAGTGTCTATATTCCTTCAAACGTATCATTTTGTGTTCAACTGATGGCATTATATGGCTTGAAACAAAAGGTGGTTGAGTAAATAACCGTGTCAACTGTTCCTTTAAGATGAGCGATGGAGTGTGTATATGACTTCAATAATGAGTTTTTGCGTGAACATTCCTGCTTTTCAGTGCATGACACATTAAGATGAGAAATGTGCCAAGAGTTGATCCTGACGGGCGCTGAACTGTGTAATGTTACAGTACGGCTTACGGATCCAGCGCCGCTTCAACTGGAGCATTACATAAAGGAAGAGGAGCCAAAAGATCAACGGTAATGGAGAGGGGTTTTCCCTCTTAGAGTTTGCATTAAACCTTAAAGGGTTAATTCATCCAAAAATGAAATTGATGCCATTAACTCCTCCCCCTAATGTCGTTCCACACCTTTCATCCGTTCATCTTCACACACAGTTTAAGATATTTTATATTTAGTCCGAGAGCGTATGCAAGTGTATGCACACTATACTGTCCATGTCCAGAAAGGGAATAAAAACATCATCACAGTAGTCCATATGAGACATCAGTGGGTTAATTAGAGTCTCTTGAAGCATCCGAAATACATTTGGGTCCAAAAATAACAAAAACTACGACTTTATTCAGCATTGTCTTCTCTTCCGGGTTTGTTTTCAATCCTCAAATAAAGATTCAAACGGTTATGAATCAGCGGATTGATTCATGATTCGGATCACCATTGTCACGTGCTTTCAGTAGTTTGACACGCGATCCGAATCATGAATCAATACGCTGATTCATAAGGCCGGGGACACACTGCAAGCGTGTCGTGAGCGTCTCGGCTGCGTGGCGTGTCGGTTTTTATTTCGGCTCCCATGTTAACCGGTTAGCGCTTGCATACTGCCTGCGTAAGCTGCGCGGCTCACGCGCGGTCCGAGCCGCGCGGAAAACGCGTGCATGCTTCAAATAGAAGAGTCGCCTATTTTTCACGCGACACGCGAGCGTGTTGGAAGCGTTTCTAGGCAAAACAGCATAGGAAATGGAGTTTATATGCCATTTTGACACAAATACATATTAATAAATGACATTTTCATGTGTGAAAGTCTTTAGGTTAACATAAATGCAGATATAGGCCTACTTGTAATAACAAAAAACAACATAATTATCGTTTTGAAATATTAAACCTGTCAATACAGAACGAAATATTCTGTAGCCTATTTTGCCGTCAATGCCATATATATGTATGGTCAATAGGCTACTGCCGACGTTGTCTTTGCTGTATCAATAGGCAATATATTTATATTTAACATGAAGTATAGGGCTTCCCAGCAGCAGCAGCGCTGCGTCAGACACGCTTCTGGTGTGCAAAGGCAGAGAAAATGCCAGGCAGCCGCCCCGCGGCTGACACGCAGCAGAAACGCCACGCTTGCAGTGTGTCTCCGGCCTAAGCGTTTGAATCTTTATTTGAGGTTTGAAAACACATGCGGAAGAGAAGACAATGCTGAAAAAAAGGGGCTTCAAAAAAGAGGCGCTATTTAAAAGTGTGTAACTCAGGCCCTGTGTGCTCTAGCACCCTGCAGACAGTTTCGGCTGTTTCCACTAGATAAATATAAAATATGTTTTGTCTGTATCATGTTGTATGTAAGGTTTATACAAATGGGTCTGAAGGGAGGAATATTACTAGAGCCCGACCGGTTTATTGGTCTGCTGATTTTATCGGCTGATATGAACGCGCGCCCAAGTTTCTCACAGCGTGCAAACATTCACACAAAACTGTCGAGTATCATCATAAACATAGTCAGTTATCATCTTAAGTGACCATAAACATGAAATTGGCCAGCGTTTTTGGTCATTATTACAAGTTTCATGGCCCACAGAGTATCTTGTTTAATCCATAAGTGAGTGTGAGTGAGTGAGTGAGTGAGTGAGTGAGTGAGTGTGAGTGAGTGAGTGGGTGTGTGAGTGGGTGTGTGTGTGTGTAAGCGAGTGACTGGGTGTGTGTGTGTGTGTGTGTGTGTGTGAGGGAGCGTGCGAGTGAGTGAGTGAGTGAGTGAGTGAGTGTGTGAGTGAGTGTGTGAGTGAGTGAGTGTGTGTGTAAGCGAGTGACTGGGTGGGTGTGTGTGTGTGTGTGTGAGGGAGCGTGCGAGTGACTGAGTGAGTGAGGGAGCGTGCGAGCGAGCGAGTGTGTGAGTGTGTGTGTGTGTGTGTGTGTGTGTGTGTGTGAGAGAGAGCCTGGTGTCTCCTGCTCAGTGCCCTTTATGCAGCCACCGCAGCCGGGCTGGTCTGGACTCTGTGTGTTGGCGGTCCAGCAGCGCTCCAGGCAGGGGGTGGATGTGACTTTGACTTGTTTTTCCTGAGGATTATCGAACCGTTCTTCAACATTCACCAACTCTGTGTGACAGACTGTGTTGGTCTCGAGCAGAGAGACTTGGGGCTAACTATGAAGTTTAGTTCAGGGAGCAGCTTATACTGACCACTGTGTGATTGACATACACAACAACCAATCGCAGGTTTTGACATTTAATAGAGTGGAAATTGGTTGCAAAGAGGACAGACTTGCTCAGAAACTAACGTTCAAAAGTTTGGGGTCAGTAAGAATTTTTTTATTAAGTTTCTTCTGCTCACCTAGGCTGCATTTATCTGATCAAAAACACAGTAAAATGTTTTTAAATATTTTTACAATTTAAAAATCAGCTTTTTTTCTGTGACAATATATAGTAATATATAATAAGTGTAATTTATTCCTGTGATCAAAGCTGAATTTATCATCATTACTCCAGTCTTCAGTGTCACATGATCCTTCACTAATCATTCTAATATGAGGATTATCAATGCTACATACACTATACTGCCAAAAGATTATGGCATCCTATTGTTAATCCTGTGGGTTTAATATGGAGTCGGTCCACCCTTTGCAGCTCTAACAGCTCCAGCTCTTCTGGGAAGGCTTTCCTCAAGGTTTAGGAGTGTGTTTATGGGGATTTTTGCCCATTCTTCTAGAAGCTCATTTGTGAGGTCAGGCACTGATGTTGGACGAGAAGGCCTGGCTCTCAGTCTCCGCTCTAATTCATCCCAAAGCTGTTCTATCGGGTTGAGCTCAGGACTCTGTGCAGGCCAGTCCAGTTCCTCCACACCAAACTCCTCATCCATGTCTTTATGGACCGACGCTTTGTGCACTGGAGCGCAGTCATGTTGGGACAGGAAGGGGCCGTCCACAAACTGATCCCACAAAGTTGGGAGCATGAAATTATCCAAAATGTATTGGTATGCTGAAGCATTAAGAGTTTATTTTACTGGAACTAAGGGGTCAAGCTCAACCCCAGAAAAAAGGCCACCCTATAATCCCCCCACCACCAAACTTTACACTTGGCACAATGCAGTCAGGCAAGTCCTGTTCTCCTGGCAACCGCCAAACCCAGACTCGTCCATGGGATTGTCAGATAGAGAAGCGTGATTGGTCGCTCAGAGAACACGTCTCACTGCTCTAGAGTCCAGTGACGGCTGCTTTTTAGCAACGCCAAGGTCATGGGTTTGATTCCCAGGGAAAGCAAGAATTGACAAAGATGTAAAATGTGTACCTTGAATGCAATGTAAGTCGCTTTGGATAAAAGCGTCTGCCAAATGCATAAATGTAAATGTAAATGTAAGGCTTGGATGAGCTGCTCGGCCACGGAAACCCATTCCATGAAGCTCTCTGCGCTGTTCTTGAGCTCATCTGAAGGCCACAGAAGTCTGGAGGTCTAGAGCTGTTGACTCTGCAGAAAGTTGGAGACTTCTGCGCACTGTGACCCTCAGCATGCGCTGACCCCGCTCTGTGATTTTATCCATCACTTCGTGGCTGAGTTGCTGTTGTTTCCAATCACTTCCACTTTGTTCTAATCCCACTAACAGTTGAGCGTGGAATATTTAGTAGTGAGGAAATGTCAGGAATGGACTTATTGCACAGGTGTCAACCTATCACGGCACCACGCTTGAGTTCACTGAGCTCCTGAGAGCGACCCATTCTTTCACTAATGTGTGTAGAAGCGTCTGCAGGCTGAGAGCTTGATTTATACACCTGTGGCCATGAAGAGATTGAACACCTGAACTCAGTGATCTGGAGGGGCGGCCCAATACTTTTGGCAATACTGCAGTTTCCAGTATATTTAGTGGAAACCGCAAAAAAAATGTCAGGATTCTTTGATGATTCAAAAGATCAACAGTTCAGCATTTATTAGATTTTTTTTTTTGTAACATTATAAAAGTCTGTGCTTTCACTTAATTTAATACATCCTAAAAAACTAATCTTATTGACCCCAAACTTTTAATGGTAATCTGTGTGTTTGTCCAAATCTTGTATACAATTTTGCTTGCAGATGTTAAGTTCAATTTTTGCTGTACCTCAAAACTCCTTTTCCGATGCTACTAACCTGGTACATTTTGAAAAATCTGGTAATTAAATCTTCCTCAAAAGTGTTTATTCCATGAAGCCAGTCTCTTGTAGACACATCTTCTGTCCAGGTGGACTGAACGTGTCTTTACTCCTGGATGAAGGAGCAGATTGGACCTGGAGATTTTGTGTGTCATCTGGCGGTCGACTGTGGGCCGGCGTGGGAAATGAAGATAGTGGTGCAGAAATGATTCGCAGCAGTTGAGGGAAAACAGATTATTCTTGCATATAGTCTCAGCCTGAACTTCTGATTCGTAAGGCATGCAAAATGGGAAGTATATCAAAATAAATAAATGTATATCAAAAATAGCTGAACATTTGATCTTTCTATTCAGCAAAGAATCCTGAAAAAAATTGCAGTTTCCACTAAAAATACACGATATTGCCAAAAGTATTGGGAGACCCCTACAAATCATTGAATTCTGGTGATTCGAAGTCTTCATCTGATTGGTTGAATTATTCTGGATTTCCGAATTGTGTGTGTCGCGTTATTTAACGGTCCATCTGGAATCAAAGCTGTTGTGAAGCCAAACCCCCTCATGGAACAGGAAAGCCGTAGTTTTTACAACTAAATTAACACTTAATTTGCACCATTGTTGCAGTAAATTTGCAATGTTCTTGAATGAATGATTTATTGGTTGCACACCGTTCTATTATTGTAGGCACATTGACATTACATTTTCACTCCCCTAAACAATGGCGCTGACCAAAACAAACTGTGATTGGTTGTTTTACATGTCAGTCAGACGGCCCCTGGGCGGTCCGAGGCCAATGAAAGCTACTATTAGTGCCCGCCCGCTTTTTCAGCATGTATTTTTTTCTATTAATGTCTTCCATGGAGATTTCAAAGAAAGTCTTTGTTAAAGCGTTGTAAGCAGTGAATTAAACCAACCAGCTACGATGCGAATCACAGCATCACAAACTTTGATTTGAAGCAAAAAATATTTGAAAATCCAATAATGCAAGACTAAAAAAAAAAACGAAAGAACTGCAATCCCATGATGCATTGCAAACAGCATAAATTAGAGAAACAAAACTACTCATTTAAAACAACATATTTTAAGTTTGCAACAAAATATGCATATATATGCAAGTATTTTGCGAGCGTACGTCTTTTAGAGTGGAAGTGTGTGGAGCTAAAGAGCTCTTGTTTTGACTTGAATTTTCTGTACAGCATCATGGGTAATGCAGTTTTTCACACATGACTATTTTTCACAATAGTGTGTCTATTCACACCTTGTTTCATATTCGCACTTGCTCCACCTAACAATGCCTGGCTGTGCCAAATAAGATCTTAAACGGTCATAATTCAACGTCCTCAGTGGCGCAATCACTAAAGCGTATACCTAATGGATTATTGTTTTAATGAGATTAACACAGGGTTCGAATCCGCCTCTTGCAGAGCTTGCTCTTCTTTTTTTTCTCATCACAAATCACATCGGACAGGCATTTATTTTCCCAAAAAATTATAAAAAAAATGTTCTAAATGTGAAAATAAAGTACCTAACAAAATGTTTAATAATAATAAAAGCATTTATTGGTAGGGTTAGGGGTCGCTATAGGGAGGGCTTTTATTGTCCCTTTAAGGCGGCATTCATTTAATAATTTAAATAAATATAATTATTCACACTCTTATTATTACATCCTGTTAATGTACAACAACACTGAGGTGCAAATAGTATGTCTCTCTCAAGATGAAGTATAAATTGCATGTAATTATTATTTATTTTGCAAACAACTGCAACTTTGATATGGTGTGAATAGAATATATCACTAGTTTCACTTAGTAAATAGAATCTACAGCTATTTTCACTTAGTCTAAATACCAGCTAAGGATGCTTTTGGTGCAAGAAGTCGAGTAACATTATAGAGGATTTGAGGCAAAAAAATATAAAAAGCCGGATATGACCCTTGTAATAAATGCCAGCTGCACCTGTGGAGTTCAGAGCAGCGGTCATTTTTTCAGTATGTGTTTTGTGACCCCACCTGTCAGAGACTTTGATGAGCACGGCCCGGTAAAGCTGGCTTTGGACACTGGGCTCGGGCCCGCAGGGATGGATGAATGGATGCACGGCTGTCAGGATGAAGCCCTGCTGGTAGAGATCCTGCAGCTGAGACGGCAGCTCCCTCACCGAGGACACACACAGCGTGGACGTCCCATCTGTCGGAGGACACACACACACGGGTGAGAAGAACAGCGCACACCAACACACACACTGTAGCGCGCTAATAATACCAACTTATTTCCAGAGGTGGAAAGAGTACACAGCTTCGTTACTTGAGTAAAAGTACAGATACCCCTACTGTATAAAAGTACTACAGTCAGATGTCTACTCTAGTAAAAGTACTACAGTCAGATGTCTACTAAAGTAAAAGTACTACAGTCAGATGTCTGCTTAAGTAAAAGTACTACAGTCAGATGTCTACTAAAGTAAAAGTACTACAGTCAGATGTCTGCTTAAGTAAAAGTACTACAGTCAGATGTCTACTAAAGTAAAAGTACTACAGTCAGATGTCTACTAAAGTAAAAGTACTACAGTCAGATGTCTACTCAAGTAAAAGTACTACAGTCAGATGTCTGCTTAAGTAAAAGTACTACAGTCAGATGTCTGCTTAAGTAAAAGTACTACAGTCAGATGTCTGCTTAAGTAAAAGTACTACAGTCAGATGTCTACTTAAGTAAAAGTACTACAGTCAGATGTCTACTAAAGTAAAAGTACTACAGTCAGATGTCTACTCTAGTAAAAGTACTACAGTCAGATGTCTACTAAAGTAAAAGTACTACAGTCAGATGTCTACTCAAGTAAAAGTACTACAGTCAGATGTCTACTCAAGTAAAAGTACTACAGTCAGATGTCTACTTAAGTAAAAGTACTACAGTCAGATGTCTACTTAAGTAAAAGTACTACAGTCAGATGTCTACTCAAATAAAAGTACTACAGTCAGATGTCTACTTAAGTAAAAGTACTACAGTCAGATGTCTACTCAAGTAAAAGTACTACAGTCAGATGTCTACTCAAATAAAAGTACTACAGTCAGATGTCTACTTAAGTAAAAGTACTACAGTCAGATAGTAAAAGTAAAAGTACTACAGTCAGATGTCTACTAAAGTAAAAGTACTACAGTCAGATGTCTACTTAAGTAAAAGTACTACAGTCAGATGTCTACTCTAGTAAAAGTACTACAGTCAGATGTCTACTTAAGTAAAAGTACTACAGTCAGATGTCTACTTAAGTAAAAGTACTACAGTCAGATGTCTACTCTAGTAAAAGTACTACAGTCAGATAGTAAAAGTAAAAGTACTACAGTCAGATGTCTACTCAAGTAAAAGTACTACAGTCAGATAGTAAAAGTAAAAGTACTACAGTCAGATGTCTACTCAAGTAAAAGTACTACAGTCAGATGTCTACTTAAGTAAAAGTACTACAGTCAGATGTCTACTAAAGTAAAAGTACTACAGTCAGATGTCTACTTAAGTAAAAGTACTACAGTCAGATGTCTACTCTAGTAAAAGTACTACAGTCAGATGTCTACTTAAGTAAAAGTACTACAGTCAGATGTCTACTCAAGTAAAAGTACTACACTCAGATGTCTACTTAAGTAAAAGTACTACAGTCAGATGTCTGCTTAAGTAAAAGTACTACAGTCAGATGTCTGCTTAAGTAAAAGTACTAAAGTCAGATGTCTGCTTAAGTAAAAGTACTACAGTCAGATGTCTACTTAAGTAAAAGTACTACAGTCAGATGTCTACTCTAGTAAAAGTACTACAGTCAGATGTCTACTAAAGTAAAAGTACTACAGTCAGATGTCTACTCAAGTAAAAGTACTACAGTCAGATGTCTGCTTAAGTAAAAGTACTACAGTCAGATGTCTACTCAAGTAAAAGTACTACAGTCAGATGTCTGCTTAAGTAAAAGTACTACAGTCAGATGTCTACTCAAGTAAAAGTACTACAGTCAGATGTCTGCTTAAGTAAAAGTACTACAGTCAGATGTCTGCTTAAGTAAAAGTACTACAGTCAGATGTCTACTCTAGTAAAAGTACTACAGTCAGATGTCTACTTAAGTAAAAGTACTACAGTCAGATGTCTACTCTAGTAAAAGTACTACAGTCAGATGTCTACTTAAGTAAAAGTACTACAGCCAGATGTCTACTTAAGTAAAAGTACTACAGTCAGATGTCTACTCTAGTAAAAGTACTACAGTCAGATGTCTACTTAAGTAAAAGTACTACAGTCAGATGTCTACTTAAGTAAAAGTACTACAGTCAGATGTCTACTTAAGTAAAAGTACTACAGTCAGATGTCTACTTAAGTAAAAGTACTACAGTCAGATGTCTACTTAAGTAAAAGTACTACAGTCAGATGTCTGCTTAAGTAAAAGTACTACAGTCAGATGTCTATTAAAGTAAAAGTACTACAGTCAGATGTCTACTCAAGTAAAAGTACTACAGTCAGATGTCTACTCAAGTAAAAGTACTACAGTCAGATGTCTACTCTAGTAAAAGTACTACAGTCAGATGTCTACTCAAGTAAAAGTACTACAGTCAGATGTCTACTCAAGTAAAAGTACTACAGTCAGATGTCTACTCAAGTAAAAGTACTACAGTCAGATGTCTACTCAAGTAAAAGTACTACAGTCAGATGTCTACTCAAGTAAAAGTACTACAGTCAGATGTCTACTCAAGTAAAAGTACTACAGTCAGATGTCTACTCTAGTTAAAGTACTACAGTCAGATGTCTACTTAAGTAAAAGTACTACAGTCAGATGTCTACTTAAGTAAAAGTACTACAGTCAGATGTCTACTCAAGTAAAAGTACTACAGTCAGATGTCTACTCAAGTAAAAGTACTACAGTCAGATGTCTACTCAAGTAAAAGTACTACAGTCAGATGTCTACTCAAGTAAAAGTACTACAGTCAGATGTCTACTCTAGTTAAAGTACTACAGTCAGATGTCTACTTAAGTAAAAGTACTACAGTCAGATGTCTACTTAAGTAAAAGTACTACAGTCAGATGTCTACTCAAGTAAAAGTACTACAGTCAGATGTCTACTCAAGTAAAAGTACTACAGTCAGATGTCTACTCAAGTAAAAGTACTACAGTCAGATGTCTACTCAAGTAAAAGTACTACAGTCAGATGTCTACTCTAGTAAAAGTACTACAGTCAGATGTCTATTAAAGTAAAAGTACTACAGTCAGATGTCTATTAAAGTAAAAGTACTACAGTCAGATGTCTACTCTAGTAAAAGTACTACAGTCAGATGTCTACTCAAGTAAAAGTACTACAGTCAGATGTCTACTCAAGTAAAAGTACTACAGTCAGATGTCTATTAAAGTAAAAGTACTACAGTCAGATGTCTACTCAAGTAAAAGTACTACAGTCAGATGTCTACTCAAGTAAAAGTACTACAGTCAGATGTCTACTCAAGTAAAAGTACTACAGTCAGATGTCTACTCTAGTAAAAGTACTACAGTCAGATGTCTATTAAAGTAAAAGTACTACAGTCAGATGTCTACTCAAGTAAAAGTACTACAGTCAGATGTCTATTAAAGTAAAAGTACTACAGTCAGATGTCTACTAAAGTAAAAGTACTACAGTCAGATGTCTACTTAAGTAAAAGTACTACAGTCAGATGTCTACTCAAGTAAAAGTAAAAGTCACTGAGTCGATTAATTCAAACCCTGACCGTTTTAATGAGTGAGTCATTTATTTGATTTGATTCGATGCTGACCGTCTAAATGAGTGAGTCATTTATTTGATTCGTTTAAATGCTGACCATCTTAATGAGTGAGTCATTGACTCGATTCATTCAAATGCTGACCGTCTTAGACGCGTTATGGTTCTGCTTTGATCTTTGTTTGAAAATATTTTTGCTGCTGAAATAGAAGAAAAACAGTCAATATTGCATCTAAAATGTAAGTGACTTAATGTTAATTAATTTATTATGGAGCTGTCATATGAAGTCCGTGTCATTTTCAAATCGTGATGGTATTCAGGAAAACACACTCATGCTCAATGTCATCTAACTCATGCTGGGGGATACATTTTGTTTTGTTTTATAAAGCATAAAGAAACAGAACGGTGAATTCTGAAATTCTAGGTTTAATTCTAGTTGGGAAATAATAATTTTGGGACTATTTAATTTATGTAAACAGTGTCTAAGGTTCTGGGTTCGTCAATGTCTATAGTGGTTACCGTCCTAATATATACATACTGTACATGCACACACATTAAAAAATATGACTTTATATGTGTGAACATGAATGTTTAATATAACCCCTAGTTTGTTTTTTTGCCGTGCAAACAGTGGACAGTCAAACACAGTTTTGTTTTCTCGAGCACTGTTCTCCGTGAGGATTTGCTAGTTTGTTTGCGATGTTAAAGGGAATGAAGCAGGGGTTGCGTTAGCAACTGGTGCCTGACTAACCTTGTCTATGATTTAATGGGCCTGGTGAAAAATCCAATTAAATGTGATTGTTTAGCTGGACGTGAGATGAGAGTCTTTTACACAAGAGCTTTGATAGCTTTCTGACAGCCCAGTCACGCCTCGCTCTGGCTATAAGGACTTCCACTTGGTGGAGTGACCAGACGTTTAGAAGTGGGAGGAACATTTTTCTCATTTTAATCTAAAGTCTTGTCTGGGCATAATGGGAAAAGAAAGAGGGAGAGGCGGCATGCCACATAACAGACAGAAAGTGTCAGAATCGGCCAGCTGTGCAACAACACAACAGATCAGTCTCACAACGCAATCAAGACGGCCATATGCTAATGAGAGAGCATCAAGAGCAAGACTGAGGGGAAATCACCACACACACACACACACACACACACACACACACACACACACACACACACACACACACACACACACACACACAGATGTGAGTGATTGTAAGTGTGCAGTTGAGACAAACTAAAAAGCCATTATAACCATAATATAATAACATTATAGCATCTTTATTTATACCTGAATATGACTTAATACTTCAGGTTATAATGGATTATGAGCATGCACTTAAAAAAAAGCAAATGCATGATATAAATGTAACTATAACTGTTCTTATAATGCAGTATAGTCTATTAATGAGTCTCTTATAAATATATTTATAGAATAGTAATGCATACTTATAAATAAGTATATGTAGCGCTTGCAAAAATAGACATACGGCTGTATCTCCGCAACGCTTTATCATATTCTGACCAAATTTGGTACAGATCATCACAAGCGTTACCTGAGATGGCATGCCGCGTTTCAGCACAGCGCTCCGGAGATACTGAGATTTTTTTTTTGCATATAACTTCGGGACGATTTGCCCAAAAATCATAAAAATGGCCTCGTTAGATTTGGGGCAACATGCTGAGTTGAATGAACACTATTTTTCCATATCGAACATTTTGAAATTTGTATTAAAAGGCTGTTTTTATGAACACATTAGCATATCGTTACGAAACTCTGTATGGGTCATTGGCATGACCACCGTAGGAAAATCGAAATCATAGCAGGATGACTTATTTTAAGGCCAAATGTCAAAACTGTGGTAGTAAGTGGCAATAAATGCAATTAAAGTCAGGTATGGGTTATTTTTGATATGTTCATACACACAAATGTCTGTAACTCTTAAACAAAATTAGATATTGTCACCAAATATGGTACGCTTATGTATGGGGACATGCTGAGGACAAAAAGTGGTGAGACTTACCGGTAGTCCATACGACTGACTAATTAATTCTCATAAATCAGTGTATGATGGATTGTAAGAACGCACATTGAAAACGCAAAAGCATGCCTTATAAGTATTTATAAAAATGATATAAATGTAGCGTTAACTGTTCTTATAATGCAGTATAATCTATCTATGAGTTTTTATAAATATATTTATAGAATAGTGATGCATACTTTTAAGTAAGTATAAATTAAGCTTATTCATTATAAGCATGGGCTTAATAGAAAGTGTTACCTAATGTTGTTTCTAGTTTTGTTGCTCCCAGAGCGGAAGAAGAAAAAGAAGAACGCCAACGATTACAATAAGGGCCTACGTCACTAATTAATGAGTAAGGAAATATTTGATCAGACCATTTTAACTAACCAGATGTCACATGTACAGTATGCATTGTGATGAGTTGGTGCTATCCAAACATAGCCAGTGACTCTGGGCTGGGTTAACTGGTTTGTAAGTGCAATGTGAATTAGACACAGGGCTTTGCACAAGTGTCCCAGAGAGACAGACAGTCAGAGTTTCTGCTCACACTGTCATATAAACTAACCCAAAGGGTGTTTATTCCAAAATAAACCCAGTCGAGCGGTCAGCGGTGTTTCCCATATACTGTATGTCACAATGCACAGTATGCTGGAAGAAGTAATGAATACTGAACTCAGCCTAAAGATGAGCAGGAAGTCATGCTGTCAACACTCCTCTTCTGCTTTTTAAACGTCTAAATCTATATTTATACAGAAGCAGAGACAGATATGTGTGACTCGACAGCAGTTTTGTGGTGTTGCACAGCTAAAAATGCCTCCCAACCAAACAAACAATACCTCATATTTCCAGAGAACAATTTTAGATCCAGTCATGCTTGCAGATTTATCATGGTCTGTTGCAAATTGTGCAATATTTATCTGTGCTTTTTGCTGTAGATACAGAGCAAAAGTAGGGTTTTGCACCATCTGCTAATGCCAGGAGAATTGGGGAAATAAATCAGCCATGGGAATGTATTTAGCCATTTTTAGTATTTTAATAACTTTTCTGTATTTTAGTATTGGTGGCTTGATGGAAGGACTATATACCAAGTCACTACCAAACAGGTCAAGCCAGTTTTGTTGTATTAGCGTCGTACTAAAAACTTATTTCACTCTCGTTTGGCACTTGGCGAGTTAATTTTGGGTAGGGTAAATGTGCAAAGAAGAGACAAAAAAAGTGAATGTGGCCACATGATGTTCTTCTTTTCTCCGGCGTAATTCCAAACTTCCATTGTAAACCAACACACGCACACACACACACACACACACAAAGCAAAGCAAAGGCCGCTTCAGGCAAATCATTGGCCGGCTAAAAATAACCCTGCATTGCTCAATCATATTCTCCACAAGCCGTGAGATAAAACGAATGATGAGAAAATAGTCCACAGATACAAAAGCATGCACTGTTGGATCTGTTTAAGTATAATTAATCCTGGTCTGTTTGATTAGATTTTTTGCTTTGTGTGTGTAAACAGTGACTCTCCGCGGAGGCAGATGCATGCTGGGTTTGCCCTCTCACAGCCAATGCCATTCGCTCTCTCCTCCGGTATGTGCACTTTCTGTGTCTTGTTGACAAAAATAAGCACATTTTATCACAGGCCACTGGGAAAACACATATTGGGATGTTGCTTAAGTTGGCCTTAATCACTCCCTAAACGCCAACGTCTGTGGCAGCCGATAGAGAGAGTCTTTTTCAGCTCGTGAACCGGAGCAGATCAGCTTTTGATAACATATGAGATACTGTAGCTCTCACAGGAAAGACAAATCACAAAGGAGCGCTCTTTAACACCGCAACTGTTTCTCCTCGACACTAATGAGAAGAAATGGAGAGCAAGCCTCTCATAACCTCACAAATGCAGTCAAACCAAAGATTATTCACACACCAGATGTACTTTTTGACTAGTATATGTGTGTGCGAGTAAACTGTGACATTATCCCCAAAAATGCTTCGTACAGTGACTACCAGTAAAATTAGGAGCAAAATGATTGGCACACTTTGACCTGAGCATGTTTTGCTGAAGTGTTCATGGCTAATGTGACCTTTGACACCACAGACTGAACAAAATGAAGCATTTATCTCATTGGTTGAGCTAAATTGGTATGATCTAACTGTGTAGTTAAATTTAACAGCTGATTGGCTGAATGAGATCCATTACATCCCTTTCTATCAAAATTATCTGACATTATCAAGATGATTTTGTTCTGCCAGTTTAACTCTGAGTTCTTGTCATATTTTAGTACTATTTTTTATTCTATAGTGAATAAAATGTGATAATGAGAGAAATGTTGAAGGTGTTTGAATACATTTAGCTTTGACTGTGTGTGTAGTCTGTGTACTGCCGTTCAAACGTTTGGGATTGATACGATATTTAATGTTTTTAAAATAAGTCTCCTCGGCTCATCAAGGCTGATTGTATGGAAGTAAAACTGTGCCACTGGATTTTGAATTCTAATTTTTAGCACTGAATTTTGTTACATCGAATTTTTAACACTGAATTTTATTTTGCATCTAAATCAGACTTTGAATTTTAAAAGCCATCGAATTTCTAGCTCTGTTTTTTTTTGACTATGACATTTTTTCAATGTTTTAAAAAAATTCAGTGTAAAAAGAAATTCAACGTCTCAAAAAATTCAGTGTAAAAAAATTCAACGTCTCAAAAGATTCAGTGTAAAAAAATTCAACGTCTCAAAAGATTCAGTGTAAAATAATTCAACGTCTCAAAAAATTCAGTGTAAAAATATTCAGAGTCAACATCCGGGTAACCAAGGAGAAGCAATCGATCCCTGTATCAAATCATCCAACATCCAGCCAATCATTTACGCTCCATTGGTCATGAGTAAACTCACTGAAGCGCCATCGTGTGTGTTCTGAGCCATGCTGCTGAGCTCTGGAGCTCACCTGAAGTGAACTTCCCCGCCAGTGCCGTTTCTAGTCATAGGCAAACTAGGCGGTCGCCTAGGGCGCCAACAGCTGGGGGGCGTCAATGAGCCCCCGCCCCAACAAGATTTTTTAGTTATTTCATATATATTTTATTATTAATATTTCGTACTTTTTCTATTTCAAGGCATTATGATTAGTTGCGATTATTGGAGTGAAGTCGCCATGGTGATAGTGGAGCTGCTGTAATGAAATGAGATCATGTAGAGGGCGGCAGGGAACGTCGTCATCCGTGGCATTGTAACGCTTGTGTCCGAGTGAAAAATGCGGATAGCTCACTTAACTGTAGTGGATGCAAACACGGAGGCGATTAACATCAAACAGATCGCACTTTATTCCCCGCTGAACTCTCATCACAAACTCCCTTTCCATCCACAGCATTACTTAATAAAACAAAATAACTGTTAGCAACAGAAAACAGAAAATAATCCCCACACATGGGAGCTCAAGACTCAGTGCGCACATTCACAAAATGCAGACTTCGTTTGCAGGGAGCGCTCGCAACTCTTAAAGGGGCCACACTATATTTCTACTCGTTACAGCGTGCTTTAGTTTCATCATCATGAAAAGGTCAAAGCCATCAGGGGCTCAGTATCGTAAAAAGAAAGCGAAATATACAGGTATAGCCTACTTATTGGTTACTTGTTCTCTACTAAGCTGGTCCCTCTATCATAATGTTGAGCAAAACATTACACTGAATATTAGTACTGGACGGACCACACGCCATGCTCATTTCAGGTGCAGAACATTAGCAGTTAATTTGAATAATTTTTTTTTTACATCAGAGATAGCTGTTTAGTGTAAATTGATCAAGTAGGCTAATACTGTCATAACCATGGGCATCACTAGGCCCTTTTTTATGAACTTATGCATCAGCCCCCCCAAAAAAAATATGTGATTAACCTTTAAAACATGAAACTGGCGCAAGGCTTCGGCTACTGCTTCGTCCCGTCTTTTAGTCTTTGTGTCACTGTGTTCTTCAATCCGCAGCGGCGCCGAGTGACATGGTTTTCAAGCTATTGTTATCTAATTTTTTGGCCTTCAGAACATCTTAAAATACACATATGTAGATCATAGAAATCAAATTTTTCTCGGGGGAGCATGCCCCCGAACCCCCCAACATCTGTGATCTCAGAGATAATAAACCTAGCTACATTATTCGATTAATGCATGTACAATATGCCCATGAAATAAGGAAGTCATATTTACTTAATAAGTTGAAGTTATAAAAAAAAAAAAAGGGGGGGGGGGGGTGCAACATATGAATCTCGCCTAGGGTGCCAGAAAGGCTAGAAACGGCCCTGTTCCCCGCCTTCCTGTTTCAGCATCACATGACCAATGGAGCGTAAATGATTGGCTGGATGTTGGATGATTTGATACAGGGATCGATTGCTTCTCCTTGGTTACCCGGATGTTGACTCTGAATATTTTTACACTGAATTTTTTGAGACGTTGAATTATTTTACACTGAATCTTTTGAGACATTAATTTTTTTTTACACTGAATATTTTGAGACGTTGAATTTTTTGACACTGAATCTTTTGAGACTTTGAATTTCTTTTTACACTGAATTTTTTTAAAACATTGAAAAAATGTCATAGGCAAAAAAAAACAGTGCTAGAAATTCGATGGCTTTTAAAATTCAAAGTCTGATTTAGATGCAAAATAAAATTCAGTGTTAAAAATTCGATGTAAAAAAATTCAGTGCTAAAAATTAGAATTCAAAATCCAGTGGCACAGTTTTACTTCCATATGATTGTAATTAAAAATACAGCAAAAACTGTAATATTGTGAAATATTCCTCCAGTGTAGATCATCTGTTCTCTATGTGAATATATAGTAAAGTGTGATTTATTCCTGTGATCAAAGCTGAATTTATCATCATTACTCCAGTCTTCAGCGTCACATGATCCTTCACTAATCACTCTCAGATGAGGATCTGATGTACAATTATGTTGTTGTTTTCTGTTGTCCGTTGCTGTTTTTACTGGAAAGCGCCTTGTGCTCCTTTTGGTTGTTGTAAGGCGCTATATAAATAAAATTTGATTGACTGATTGATCTGATGATCAACACACATTTATGATTATTATTAGTGTTGAAAACAGTTGTGTATAATTTTTTCATGACTCTTTGATGAATAGACAAGTTAAAAGAACAGCATTTATCTTAAATGTCAACTTTTGTAACATATTACACTACCGAGTCAATACACTCTAAAAAATGCTGGGTTAAAAACAACCCAAGTTGGGTTGAAAATGCACCAACCCAACAATTGAGTTGTTTTAACCCAATGGTTGAGTTGTTTTAACCCAGTGGTTGAGTTGTTTTAACCCAGTGGTTGAGTTGTTTTAAACCAATGGTTGAGTTGTTTTAACCCAGTGGTTGAGTTGTTTTAACCCAGTGGTTGAGTTGTTTTACCCCAATGGTTGAGTTGTTTTAACCCAGTGGTTGAGTTGTTTTAACCCAGTGGTTGAGTTGTTTTAACCCAATGGTTGAGTTGTTTTAACCCAATGGTTTAGTTGTTTTAACCCAATGGTTGAGTTGTTTTAACCCAGTGGTTGAGTTGTTTTAACCCAGTGGTTGAGTTGTTTTAACCCAGTGGTTGAGTTGTTTTAACCCAATGGTTGAGTTGTTTTAACCCAATGGTTGAGTTGTTTTAACCCAATGGTTGAGTTGTTTTAACCCAATGGTTGAGTTGTTTTAACCCAGTGGTTGAGTTGTTTTAACCCAGTGGTTGAGTTGTTTTAACCCAATGGTTGAGTTGTTTTAACCCAATGGTTGAGTTGTTTTAACCCAATGGTTGAGTTGTTTTAACCCAGTGGTTGAGTTGTTTTAACCCAGTGGTTGGGTTAAATGTTGCTTAAGACAACCCAATTGCTGGGTAAGAACAACTCAACCATTGGGTAAAAACAACCCAATTGTTGGGTTGGTGCATTTTCAACCCAACTTGGGTTGTTTTTAACCCAGCATTTTTTAGAGTGTAAGAATTTATGTTTTTGAAAGAAATTCATACTTTTATTCATCAAGGATGCTTTAAATTGATCAAGACTGACAGTAAATACATTAATAATGTAACAAAAGATTATATTTCAAATAGGGATGCACGATATGAACATTTTTAACCGATAATTAAGTCCTTCTCATTACCGATAACCGATAAATTCACGCAGATCTTCAACAGATCATTGGAGCAGTGTGAAGTTCCCAGCTGCTTCAAACGCTCCACTATCATTCCCGTCCCCAAAAAAACCAAAATCACTGGACTAAATGACTACAGACCTGTTGCTCTCACGTCTGTTGTCATGAAGTCATTTGAAAGACTGGTATTGGCCCACCTAAAGGACATCACTGGACCCTTGCTGGATCCTCTTCAATTTGCCTACAGAGCAAACAGGTCTGTGGATGATGCAGTCAACATTGGACTGCATTATATCCTGCAACATCTCGACAGACCTGGGACCTATGCAAGGATCCTATTTGTGGACTTCAGTTCGGCCTTTAATACCATCATGCCTGATCTCCTCACAGCCAAACTGACCCAGCTCTCCATACCATCCTCAATCTGTCAATGGATCTCTAGCTTCCTGACAGACCGGCAGCAGCGAGTGAGACTGGGTAAACTCACATCCAGCGCTCTTACCATCAGCACTGGTGCCCCCCAGGGGTGCGTTCTCTCCCCACTGCTCTTCTCCCTGTACACCAATGACTGCACTTCTAAAGACTCCTCTGTCAAGCTTCTGAAATTTGCAGATGACACCACTGTCATCGGCCTTATCCAGAACGGTGACGAGTCTGCTTATAGACTGGAGGTTGAACAGCTGGCTGTCTGGTGCAGTTATAACAACCTTGAGCTGAACGCGCTCAAAACGGTGGAGATGATAGTGGACTTCAGGAGGAACATCCCAGCACTCCCCCCACTCACCATCATGAACAGCACTGTGGATGCAGTGGAGTCATTCAGGTTCCTGGGAACTACCATCTCTCAGGACCTGAAGTGGGACAATCACATCGACTCCAATGTGAAAAAGGCTCAGCAGAGACTGCACTTCCTTCGTCAGCTGAGGAAGTTCAACCTGCCACAGGACCTGCTGATTCAGTTCTACTCAGCTGTCATTGAGTCGGTTATATGCACCTCCATCACTGTCTGGTTTGGTTCAGCTACCAAATCAGACATCAGGAGACTGCAACGTACCATCCGGACTGCAGAGAGGATTATTGGTGCCCACCTGCCAACCCTCCAGGACCTGTACTCTTCCAGAGTGAGGAAGAGAGCGGGTAAAATCATCACAGACTCCACTCACCCCGGACACCTCTTGTTTGAACTGTTACCGTCAGGACGGCGACTCCGATCACTGGCCTTTAGAACATCTAGGCATAGGAACAGTTTCTTCCCACAGGCCATTTCCCTCTTGAACAGTTAACCCCCCCCAAGGCAAATGCCTGTAAGTGCAATTATTCCCACTTTTTAGTGCAATATCTCCTAAACTCAGGTGATTACTTATATTTCTTATATTATTTATTATTTATATTTATTCTCTCCACCCAAATACTGTAAATGCTCATAATCTACGTCTTCTGACTAAACGTAACCGTGACCTTATACTGTTCATATTTTTCTTCATATTTTTATTCTTAGAATTTTTTATTACCGTGTTGTATTGTATTGTTTATGTGCACTGGAAGCTTCAGCACCAAAAAAAATTCCTTGTGTGTGAAAGCACACTTGGCAATAAAGCTCTTTCTGATTCTGATTCTGAATTCATATTTTTAAATTATAATTTCCATATAATCTGCAGTTTGTGCACCCAAGAGAATATAAAATCTAAGATGCACTGATAAAACTGATCTCTTAGTGCAGGGGTTTTCAAACTGGGGTCCGGGGACCCCCAGAGGTCCTCCAGAAGGTTCTAAGGGGTCCCCAGAAAATTTCAGAGAATAAAAAGACAAAGCAATAATGGATAAAGTCTACACTAGCTGTTTATTTTCTAAATGTTTCTCTCATTTCTTGTTGTATACATACTTTCCAGAATTGAATACATTTGCTTTGCATCGTTCTAGTGAGTTTTTCTCACTATAGCCCCCTATATCTCGCTCACTGGGGTTGTGAGGCAAAAATGTAAACTGCTTACATTTATTGTGAAATTTGCTTATGCAAATCATTTTTTATTTTTTCTTCAGGTTTATATATCCAATATTAAGTATAGCCGATTTAAGTTGGGAAACAATGTTGTATTTATAAATGTCACACTTAATATTTATCTAACAGTTAAAATGTTTTTTCTTAGTTAAAAATAGATTGATTTTAGGAAGGGGTCCCTCATAAAGGTTCATCATATTTGGGGGTCCTTGTCATCATAAAGTTTGAAAACCCCTGTTTTAGTGGCTCTGGCCTAACTATAATGGCAAATATCAGACCTGACTCTTCAAATGTTTAATTTTTTTGTGTAAGGCACCACAACGCAACAGAAAGAGTTGAACAGAACTATGACAGAACTATGGTTTATCTGCACTTAACTCATTAACCACAAATTTATATTCAAGTATTTCATGCATAAAAAAACTGCATCTATTAACCTTTAGTGCATGAGGATGAGGACGGTATATAGGCTTTAAAGGTGCACTATGTTGTATTTTTGCAGTAAAATATCCAAAAACCACTAGGCCAGTGTTATATATTTTGTTCAGTTGAGTACCTACAATATCCCAGATGTTTCCAACTATTTGTAAATTGTGTGAAAATTGCTATTTTAACTAAGGACAGGGACGTGTCAGCATTGCATTTGAGGGAGTCGCCTGTCAATCGCGTCATATCTGCGCTACCCTCGGTTTAGGCTTTTATTTGACAGGAGTGCTTTACTCTTAGCAGTGTGAACAAGTGAACGCACAGAGTAACGTCATAACATCGTTTTAAACACACTTAAATGTATCTAATATGATAAACAGAGCTGCATTACCTCAAAATCATAACCGGAAGAGCGGATCAGTGCAGGCGCCCGGCGAATGTCTCCCGTCCCGTCATAATAAAAGTCCCGGTATTCGCGAGGCGGTATGTGTTTAACAATCGCTCCAGCAGCTGTGCTTAGGTCCATAACACTCGGTCCTGCTCTGCTTTAGACTACAGTAACGTTAATAACCGCATGCATGAACGTGATTTCTGACCGAGTCCTATTTTCCACCGGCTGTGATGAGAAGACCACATCTCCCAAGATTCTGCGCTCACACTTTGCGTCATCAAACTACACATTTGTTTTGCATAGGCGCCCTCCAGTGGACGGAAAGCTGCATAGTGCACCTTTAAGTCGCATGTTTTTCAAATACATAAATAAAGTGCATTGACAATACATTTGACATAAAACTGAACATACTTTATCGGATCTAGTTATCGTATTTCTTTTATTTAACGGAGCAATAAAAATGTCATTTTCACCCATTTCTGTCCGATAAATATCGTGCATTTCAAATTTCAAATAAATTCTATAACTTTCTGTTCATCAAAGAATCCTGAAAGAAATGATCAGTTTGAACACTGATAATAATCCTAAATGTGTGTTGATCATCAGACCCTCATATGAGAATGATTAGTGAAGGATCATGTGACTCTGAAGACTGGAGTAATGATGATAAATTCAGCTTTGATCACAGGAATAAATCACACTTTACTATATATTCACATAGAGAACAGATGATTTACACTGGAGGAATATTTCACAATATTACAGTTTGTTTTGTATTTTTAATCAAATAAATGCATCCTCTGTGAGCATGAGGCTTAAAAGATGTACCGATCCCAAATGTTTGTATTTCTTGGTTTGCAATCAAAATTGCATTAATTTTTATTCCTCTATACCTTTCAATAATGCTCTCATCTTTAGAAAGCTGATGAAAAATATCTCAGGACTGTGTTTTGAGAAATAAAATGTTGTGATTAGTCTGTGATTGTCTCAGCCTTGGGTAATATTCATTAATGTCAAGACATTTCTCGCTGGAAGAATTATTATATCAGTTATTTGCAAATAACAAACTGTGGAGGGGAAAATGTGACATTTAGCAGTTTAATAATATTAGTTTGCTTGCAAAACTCCACATCTGTAGCTGTATGCCACTGTAAAAGTTTATTTCCTGTGATTAATAATGGTAAGAGTAATAATGGTAACCCTTGCCCAAAGACATTAGACACAAAAACTCAATTACAGCAGCAGACTGTGGCCAATGCCGCAGAGACTATTAATAAGAAATGTAATTATTTTTACATTAACTCTAATACGCGACCCATCCAAGAGTGAATGATTACTCAGGAACGCATGCGAGCTTGTGTTTTCCAGCAGTGTTTTTTAAAGATTGCTCTGTTCTGTTTCTTCCGGGCCTCGTTGGGTCGCTGTCAGTCCCGTAAGAAGCGTCTTTCCACCAAAGACTTCAGATATTCACGCTTTCCACTGCGGCACAATCTGGTCTCTGTGACCTTTTAAAGGGTTAGTTCACACAAACATTTTTATTAGCCCATGATTATCCCCCTCTAGTCATTCTAGGTGTATGTGACTTTACATTGTATTCTTTTTCTTATGCATTTGTTAGCCCTATTTTAATTATTTTCTATGTAAAGCACTTTGAATTGCCATTGTGTATGAAATGTGCTATATAAATAAACTTGCCTTGCCTTTTATGATGATAGATGAACTTATCATTGATAGATGCCCTTTTATAATGTATAGATAGATGCACTTTAGTGATGGACAGATGCACTTTTAGGATGGATAGATGCATTTTTATGATGTATAGATGCATTTTTATGATGGATAGATGCTCTTTTATGATGTATAGATGCACTTTTAGGATGGATAGATGCATTTTTATGATGTATAGATGCATTTTTATGATGGATAGATGCTCTTTTATGATGGATAGATGCACTTTTATGATGTATAGATGCACTTTTATGATGGATAGATTCACTTTTATGATGTATAGATGTACTTTTATGATGGACAGATGCACTTTTATGATGGATAGATGCACTTTTAGGATGACTGATGCACTTTTATGATGGATAGATGCACTTTTATGGACTTCAAAACAGAAACAGCCATTCGCTGCCATTATAAAGCTTGGAAGAGCCAGGACATTTTTTACTATAGCTCGATATAAACGATTGTATTCGTCGGAAAGAAGAATGTCATACACACCTAGGATGACTTGAGGGAGAGTAAATCATGGCCTGATTTTCATTTTTTTGTGAACCATGCCTTTAAACCTGCCGTTATATTACATTCATGAGCAAAAAGAGACGAGTATGGAGTAAAGCGTCAGCTACGGCTTGGATTGCGGCGCTCTGTAACACAGATTGCATTAGTGTTTGATTTAAAGATCTGTTGGAAGGAACTGCTAATGTTTCTACAGAACGTTAGGCAGTTCCGCGCCATTTTATCTCATGACTATTAACGAAACGCATGTGTTAATACCCTAGTTTTAATCAACGGGAACGATCCGGTGAGCCCGTCTCGCTGTGGTAAACGCCACGTGTAGCGTGAGGCATCTGTGAAATATGTTTGTCTGTGTCCCTGATGAAAGAGGATTATTTGCGGTGTCGTGTGTGGAAGTATTTCTCGAGGCTAGGCTCCGTGGAAGACTGCTTTATGTCATTAGTAGTCATTGCTCACAGTCGACGCACGAGCCCCAGGGCACAGCGGCACGCGTTAATTACTTCACTAATGACCCTTTGTGAGAGAATCAAGCTGCGGCTGTGGAGCTGTTCCCAAATCTCTCTCCTCCCCTTCATTCCCCTCATATCCGGAACCTCTCCGTTGACCGGCTTCTTTCCTTCAACAGTTTTTAACAATTTAAACCAAAAGTCTTGATTGTGTGTTTGAGCTCATCTAGAAGATTATTTCCTCATATTCTCCATTGTTGCGGCTCCTCTCTTCCCAGTCTGTCAGTAACGCTCTGTTTAGTTCCTGTCTCTATGAAGCCCCTCCTTCTAAAAGCACACTGTGTTCTGATTGGTCAGCTGGAGCAGTGTGTTGTGATTGGTCGAGTGTTTGGGAAATGTCCCACCCCTTAACATAACACCAGTTTCAACACACTACTGACTCACTCTACCAGGCTCCGCCCCTTTATTCTGCATATTAATTATTATAAGGAGGAATATTATGACGTGTTGGTTCTCGTCAGAAACTCGAGACTAAAATGGAGGCGTTTCAGGAGTTCAGAAACACTGACACTGATGTTTTCCATTTAGATGTGATGCACCATGTGTGACATCTCTAATTTTTCATGCACACACTGAAAAAAATTATAAATGTGACATTTACCAGTTTAATAATATTAGTTTGCCTACCAACCCTTTTTTTCTGCATCTGTAGCCACTCTATTTCATTTAGATGCAATGCACCGTTTTGACATCTCAGATTTGTTATGCACATGCAATGAAAAAAAATGTTTAGGATTGACTTTGAAACTGTTTTTCTTAGAAATTGCTTGTACGTTTCACAAAAAATGAAACACCGATGGCTCTATCATACACTCGGTCCAAGGCAACGCCAGGCGCGAGGAACTGAAAACCACTGACCATTGACCAACACAAACCTGCTCTAAAGTCAATAGTGCAGTATTTCTGTGTTATTTAAAGAGTGTGTTAGTAAAATGAGCCAATAGGCGGTGCACAACACACACACACACACACACACACACTCTGATTATAACACACACACGGATGCCCAGCAGCACACACACGTGCCAAATATTAAAAAGTCCTCTCTGGAGATGCGCTCAGTCTTCATGTAAATAGCGAATCCGCTCATGGTGCGAACACAACTGGCTTTTAAAGGGAAAGGGAGATGAGACTCTGATTGGTTTATTGCACGTTACGCCCAAAACACGCCCATGACTCATTAAGAGATGAGGGACGACCCTTTTAGACCATGATCCTGACGTGCAGACGGTTTTTCCCATTGTTAAACTAATAAAAGTGGATTTGCCCTTAGTGCACCTGCGCCGTTTTCTTGTAAAGAATATTACAATAATCTTTTTTATTAACAACTTTGAAAAACATTTAGAAAAACTTTGCTTAAAGCTAATGTATAATGCATCATAAAAGTAATTTTAATGCATTAATTATGCCTTGCAATGCATCTTATAATGCATTGGGTGGTTGTTATAATTAATTATAGTACTCATCTAATCCGTGAACAAACCTTTAGAACGTGTAGTGCATTAAAACACATTTTCAGAATCTGCAAATGTTATAATGCCTTTTAACTTTGGTTACATTTATAATGCATTATACAGGGCTTTGAGTAAAGTATTTTTATAGTGCATGGAAGATCATGACCTATAAAACTACCAAAGTGGAGTGATGGCCTTTGAAAATAATGGGTTTTTAATCTAATGTTTATATTTTATTTTGATTGCTTTGTTTTTTTGTGTGGAAGTTTTAGTTATCAATAACAATGACATATTTAATCAGATCTGGTGATGTCCAGTTGTTTTCAGACCCATGTTTGACGTCATGATGTTCTGTGCAGATGGCAGATCTCCAGCGCTGAGCGTCGGCCAATGGGAAGAATGGGAATGCAAACCAATGGCTTTCTCCAGGTATGTTAGTGTTAAATGGGTAAATGCATGACTGCGTGCAGGAACAGAGTCCATGTCGCCACAGGGAACATTTGCATCCTACACCAGCTGGCACTTATAGATGTTATGCGTGTTTTTGTATTATTTTATTGCTAGATCTTCAGTAATGATGAACCACATTTCCAGTCAAAGTTAAAGCTACACTGTGTGATATTTTCCCCCATCTAGCGGTGTAAAGGTATATGACCATCCAGTTAATATTAGTTTCTGTTCCTCTCAATTCTGATTTCGCTTTAACTCCTACGGTGGCCGATTTAGTCCAAGATTAACATGGCTTCCAGTTCAACCTCGTCAATGGTGCCATCGAGTGTTAAAACGCGAAAGGCAAAGCTTGAATTTACGGGTATGTCCCTCTTTGGCTAATGTACTTTCAAGATGGAGGGGCAACATGGCGACCGGCATTCGAACCCCTCACCCGTATGTGTTTTCAATGGCATATTATAAAATTACGAGAATACTTTATTACTTGAAAGAAGTTAATTAATTAATCATTAATGAGCACATATATTTTTGAAGTGTTTTTAAGCTAAGAATAAACAAAAAAAGTTACATTATTATTATTATTTATATACGATATTTCTGATCATTTTAATTTTAGTTTAAGTTTTAGTAATTTTGTGCTTTTGTCATTTTTCTTTAATATTTTAATTTAGTTGTTTTAATTAATTGTTTTTATTTATGTTTGTTTTAGTAATTTTAGTACTGAAACTTGTTTGTTAGTTAGCTACCAATGCAACATTTATAGTTTAAAGGGATACTTCACCGCTTTTTATATTAAACTGTTATTCCCTTAACTAAGATGAGTTGATCCATCCCTCTCTCGTCTCAGTGTGTGCTCTTAATCTCTCTGACGCGCGGTGACGATCTGATAGCATTTAGCTTAGCCCACTAAGCCCAGTTCATTCACTATGGTACCAAACAGAGATCAAGTTAGAAGCGACCAAACACCTCCACGTTTCTCTATTTAAATACAGTTACACCAATAGTTGAACAATAAATATGGTGACATAAAACATAGCGCTTTTCTAAGCGGATTAAAAAGGAGAACTATAATGTATGGCGGAGAGCACTTCTGAGAGTATTTCGACTCGGCGCAGTAAAAAGTCCCGGCTGAAAAATCCTCCTTCACATCTCCCCCTAACGCTCTCATTTCTGTCAACAGGGGGGAAAACGCATGTGTAACAGTATAATGGATCCGTGCATCAGGTCTTAAAGTGACAGCAGCCTAATAAATCTGCTGTATCTGTATGTCAGTTTTCCCCATGGAATCGATGTCAAAATTGTGTCCAGTGAAAAATCTGAGTGGCTAGTAACTTTGGAAAACAAATAGTCATAGCATATTTAGTGTCAATTATTATATTAAAATCATTAATGGATGCTGCCTTATTTTTACTACATTATAACTTGTCCCTGTCTCTAAAGCCCTCCTACACCTACTCTTAACCTTACCCAGTTAACACTTCATTAATTTTATTAGTTTGTTTTTTCCCCAATTTTTTTAAGATTTTCTTGATTTTTATTTTAAATGAATGTTATATGCAAGGGAAAAGAATGAGTTCAGAAAAAGGCGCTTTTGGCACAACTTGGGTTGGTCGCATCCAGAGGTGGGTAGAGTAGCCAAAATCTTTACTCAAGTAAAAGTACAAGTACTTACGGAAATATTTACTCAAGTAAAAGTAAAAGTAACAATCGTAATAGTTACTTGAGTAAGAGTAAAAAAGTATTAGATGAAAAAACTACTCAAGTACTAAGTTACTAGTTACTTTCGATCTGATTGATAAGATCCAAAAACCCTGAATTTCAGACTTAGAGAGCTATATATATATATGTGTGTGTGCGTGTGTGTGTGTGTGTGTGTGAGCCTGTTTATGTGGTTTATGAGGACACAAATTTGTATAACTACATGGGTATTACACTGGTATTACACTATAAATGTGGTTTATGAGGACATATCAAATGTCCTCATAATTCAAACGGTCTTAAAAACATACTAAATGATGTTTTTTTGAGAAAGTAAAAATGCAGAATGTTTCCTGTGATGGGTAGGTTTAGAGGCAGGGGCAGTGTAAGGGGATAGAAAATACGGTTTGTACAGTATAAAAACCATTACTCCTATGGAGAGTCCCTGTAAACCACATAGACCAACATGTGTGTGTGTGTGTGTGTGTGTGTGTGTGTGTGTGTGTGTGTGTGTGTGTGTGTGTGTGTGTTTAATGGTTAAACAGTGTAAATTAATGGTGTGCTGGGCTAACCACAGCTCTTTTTAAAACATACTTTGCTCTTATACTTTTATAAGTATATGCATTCTTAAAAATACAGTCCCATTTTTAAATGTATATATACACTGCAGACTGTTGTCTGTCCGGATATGTGTATAAATGCAAGATGTCACATTAGGCTATTCAATTTGTTTCGTTTTTAGCCTGATCTCATCAGTACCTATGGCAACGTTTTTGCAAACCACAAAATATGTACCAATACGTACATATTGCGACAGTTTCAAAGTGAAATGCCCACTGGGTGGCGCTAAAAGCTTATTTTTTTCCAGAACAGATTTGCGTGAATCTGACATGTTTTGTTACGTTGTGTTTTTAACGTACACCCACACTAAACCTACCCGAAAGTGGTAACAAAAGCAAATGTGACAAAAATAAAATTGTGTCCATGTATTTTTAGCTTGTGTTTAGAACTTGTCTTTGAGCTCTTTTATCATGACTCGTTCTTCATGGGGTTCGCTCTCAAGCTTTTCGCATTGCAAATACAAATCTGTATCAGCTGAGCTATCGAGCAAATCTGGTGAATCAGAAAAGCAGAACATGGAGCTGTGACGCAAAATTCAAAATGTTTTAGTTTACAAACCATAGACTAAAAAATGCAGTTTTTCTGATAGTGTTCATTTCTGTTGGAAACTGCAGTGTTTTGGTACGTATTTTGTGGTTTGCAAAAATGTCACAGGTACATTTTGCCAATGAGGTTGCTCGTTTTATGAGAAAAAAAAGATATGTAAATGTGCAGATGTGAACGTTTGTTTGTGGACGTGTGTTCGGAGGATTCAAATGATTTTTCAATGCTTGCACAAGAGAGCATATGAGGAAAACACTCGGACAGTGTGTGAAATAGTATTACAATAAAGGAAAAGTGCCCATAGTTACCAATTTACCATTAATAGTGTTCAAATATAGGCATCATTGTTACACTTACTGCTGTTTTCTCAGGTTGGAGCTGGAATTAATGTATGCTGAGATGTCCGTTCATATTGGTGCACACAGCATGCATTACATTATGAAACTGTTCTTTTTGACATCTTTGACTGAAAACAGGCTGAACTTGAGGCCACGTACGGGTGATCTGCCGTAGCTCACACACATCTCCCTCTGCTTCGGCCATCATCTTCTGACTAAACGCGCGCTAATTTGATACGGGTGATGCGTATCCACCTCTCGCGAAGCAGCCTCTCCAACGTTTCGCGAGACTTGCGAACAATTCATAACTTAATTTAAAATATATAATTAACTATCATCATTGACAGTAGCGGAGGAACGCCCCCGAATGTAACGAAGTAAAAGTACAGTTTTTTCACAAGAAATGTACTTGAGTAAAAGTAAAAGTACCCATTTTTAAATATACTCTAAAAGTACAAGTTACCCAAAAAATGTACTCAAGTAAATGTAACGAAGTAAATGTAATTCGTTACTACCCACCTCTGGTCGCATCAAAACCTAACATTATCTTACTCCACACTATCCTGTTATCAGACGGTAATTTTGTATCGCCTTTTGTAATTTTAGTTAACATTCCCACTCTTATCTAAAAGCGATTCAACTCAGGTCACAGCGACACCTGTGCAATATGAGCATGCATGCTCTTTTCTCGCTCTCAGACGGACTAATCTTCTAAGGACTGTTATTTCTAAAGTACTAAGACACACAAGAAGTGGCAGCTACAGCTCCCCAGAGACATAATCATCCATCCAAGGCCAGATTGAGTGTTAATGCCTTGTTTAACCACATTCACATCTTTATAAACACTGCAACAACTCTAGTGGGAACAACTAGCTATTCCCTCCCAGCCAGATCAATCGATGGAGACATGTTTTGTCCCTTTGAGCTCGAGACATATGCCGTAGAGTCTGTTTCCCAGCCTATTACCCTGCACTTGACACTCTGAAACTCGTGTATTATCTGGCAGACAGAGCAAGATGTTGATATGATGTATTTCATCTGTAAACTGAGATATAAACAATTTTATTGGTTGTAAAAGTTGCAGTAAGCGGTTACAGACTCATCTATCTGTTGCTATTGGACATTAAAACCGAATCCCACTGCACAGTGACATAAGAAATACATCAAGCAGATAGTCATGGCATACTGCAAATAAAAAATCCTTTTTCATGTGCGGCTGTACAAATGACACAGAGGTAGAGGCATGGATCGGCCAGGGATGTTACACACCCTCACGTCGTTCCTAACTTTCTTTCTTAAGTGGAAAACACAAAGAGGTGTTACTCGTTGTGTGAAGGAGCTGAATTGAGTGCACCTTTTAAATTACATTTTAATTTCTGAATGTGCAATTTAATTTTATAATTTTTAATTTGGATGGATGAATGGGTGGATGGGTGGATGGATGGATGGATGGGTATGTAGATGGATGGATAGATAGATAGACAGACAGACAGACAAATTGATGGATGGATAGACAGACAGACAGACAAATAGTTGGATGAATAGACGGATGGATGGATAGAACGACATAATGATAGGTAGATGAACAAATGAATTTTGGAGTATCAGGAAGGATCACTTGATTTCTCAGATTGCATTACTCGTGTGAAATTTCTGAATTGCAGTTCTGCAAACTGATAGCCTGACAAGCCAGACCCACATCCAGATGTTTGGTCTGTAAACTCACCATTGACAGCTCAATCTGAGGTGCGGGATAAACGGTCGTCTTTCAAACTCCCTCTGCACGCGATAGGATAGCGCTACAACCAACCAGAGCAACGGAGGTGAAACAGAGCTAGCTGACAGATTAAACATTCGCCGTATCCGGTCGGCTAAACTCCGAACACATCTTCCCTTCTTAAGAATGACTTCAGTGCCGCTCTTTGTTCTTTTCTCAGAGAAAAGCTTAACTCCAAGTCTTCCAGAGTCGCGGTCAAAGCTGATTCGAAAGACCGCCGTTCGCCAGTTTCTGTGTTTACTAGAAGCACGCAAACGCAACTCGGCCGTCGTCATTATGGCCCCGCCCGCCGACTCTATACACAATGTGATTGGCCCGGCAAGATTGTGAGGAATACAGCTCAGAAGGGTATTGAGAGTTCCTAGACGACACTTGCGGGCAGATTAAATTTGCTGCCGCTAGGGTGCGTCTAGATTTCTAGGCTTGCAAACTGCTGTCCTTCCCGATTGAGCCGCCTGTGCTGCGGCCGAGTCCATTAAACAAAGGCAGCTGATCAGTCATCTGCACACTGAACCCTGATGCGTCTCGTCCTCTGCACACTGAACCCTGATGCGTCTCGTCCTCTACACACTGAACCCTGATGCGTCTCGTCCTCTACACACTGAGCCCTGATGCGTCTCGTCCTCTACACACTGAGCCCTGATGCGTCTCGTCCTCTACACACTAAACCCTGATGCGTCTCGTCCACTGCACACTGAACCCTGATGCGTCTCGTCCTCTACACACTGAGCCCTGATGCGTCTCGTCCTCTACACACTGAGCCCTGATGCGTCTCGTCCTCTACACACTAAACCCTGATGCGTCTCGTCCTCTACACACTAAACCCTGATGCGTCTCGTCCTCTACACACTGAACCCTGATGCGTCTCGTCCTCTACACACTGAACCCTGATGCGTCTCGTCCTCTACACACTGAACCCTGATGCGTCTCGTCCTCTACACACTGAGCCCTGATGCGTCTCGTCCTCTACACACTGAGCCCTGATGCGTCTCGTCCTCTACACACTGAGCCCTGATGCGTCTCGTCCTCTACACACTGAACCCTGATGCGTCTCGTCCTCTACACACTGAACCCTGATGCGTCTCGTCCTCTACACACTGAACCCTGATGCGTCTCGTCCTCTACACACTGAACCCTGATGCGTCTCGTCCTCTACACACTGAACCCTGATGCGTCTCGTCCTCTACACACTGAGCCCTGATGCGTCTCGTCCTCTACACACTGAACCCTGATGCGTCTCGTCCTCTACACACTGAGCCCTGATGCGTCTCGTCCTCTACACACTGAACCCTGATGCGTCTCGTCCTCTACACACTGAACCCTGATGCGTCTCGTCCTCTACACACTGAACCCTGATGCGTCTCGTCCTCTACACACTGAACCCTGATGCGTCTCGTCCTCTGCACACTGAGCCCTGATGCGTCTCGTCCTCTACACACTGAACCCTGATGCGTCTCGTCCTCTACACACTGAACCCTGATGCGTCTCGTCCTCTACACACTGAACCCTGATGCGTCTCGTCCTCTACACACTGAACCCTGATGCGTCTCGTCCTCTACACACTGAACCCTGATGCGTCTCGTCCTCTACACACTGAACCCTGATGCGTCTCGTCCTCTACACACTGAACCCTGATGCGTCTCGTCCTCTACACACTGAACCCTGATGCGTCTCGTCCTCTACACACTGAACCCTGATGCGTCTCGTCCTCTACACACTGAACCCTGATGCGTCTCGTCCTCTACACACTGAACCCTGATGCGTCTCGTCCTCTACACACTGAACCCTGATGCGTCTCGTCCTCTACACACTGAACCCTGATGCGTCTCGTCCTCTACACACTGAGCCCTGATGCGTCTCGTCCTCTGCACACTGAACCCTGATGCGTCTCGTCCTCTACACACTGAGCCCTGATGCGTCTCGTCCTCTGCACACTGAACCCTGATGCGTCTCGTCCTCTGCACACTGAGCCCTGATGCGTCTCGTCCTCTGCACACTGAGCCCTGATGCGTCTCGTCCTCTACACACTGAGCCCTGATGCGTCTCGTCCTCTACACACTGAGCCCTGATGCGTCTCGTCCTCTACACACTGAACCCTGATGCGTCTCGTCCTCTACACACTGAACCCTGATGCGTCTCGTCCTCTACACACTGAACCCTGATGCGTCTCGTCCTCTGCACACTGAGCCCTGATGCGTCTCGTCCTCTACACACTGAGCCCTGATGCGTCTCGTCCTCTACACACTGAGCCCTGATGCGTCTCGTCCTCTACACACTGAACCCTGATGCGTCTCGTCCTCTGCACACTGAACCCTGATGCGTCTCGTCCTCTACACACTGAACCCTGATGCGTCTCGTCCTCTACACACTGAGCCCTGATGCGTCTCGTCCTCTACACACTGAACCCTGATGCGTCTCGTCCTCTGCACACTGAACCCTGATGCGTCTCGTCCTCTACACACTGAGCCCTGATGCGTCTCATCCTCTACACACTGAACCCTGATGCGTCTCGTCCTCTACACACTGAACCCTGATGCGTCTCGTCCTCTACACACTGAACCCTGATGCGTCTCGTCCTCTACACACTGAACCCTGATGCGTCTCGTCCTCTACACACTGAACCCTGATGCGTCTCGTCCTCTACACACTGAGCCCTGATGCGTCTCGTCCTCTACACACTGAACCCTGATGCGTCTCGTCCTCTACACACTGAACCCTGATGCGTCTCGTCCTCTACACACTGAACCCTGATGCGTCTCGTCCTCTACACACTGAACCCTGATGCATCTCGTCCTCTACACACTGAACCCTGATGCTTCTCGTCCTCTACACACTGAACCCTGATGCGTCTCGTCCTCTACACACTGAACCCTGATGCGTCTCGTCCTCTACACACTGAACCCTGATGCGTCTCGTCCTCTACACACTGAGCCCTGATGCGTCTCGTCCTCTACACACTGAACCCTGATGCGTCTCGTCCTCTACACACTGAACCCTGATGCGTCTCGTCCTCTACACACTGAACCCTGATGCGTCTCGTCCTCTACACACTGAACCCTGATGCGTCTCGTCCTCTACACACTGAACCCTGATGCGTCTCGTCCTCTACACACTGAACCCTGATGCGTCTCGTCCTCTACACACTGAGCCCTGATGCGTCTCGTCCTCTACACACTGAACCCTGATGCGTCTCGTCCTCTACACACTGAACCCTGATGCGTCTCGTCCTCTACACACTGAACCCTGATGCGTCTCGTCCTCTACACACTGAACCCTGATGCGTCTCGTCCTCTACACACTGAACCCTGATGCGTCTCGTCCTCTACACACTGGACCCTGATGCGTCTCGTCCTCTACACACTGGACCCTGATGCGTCTCGTCCTCTACACACTGAACCCTGATGCGTCTCGTCCTCTACACACTGAACCCTGATGCGTCTCGTTCTCTACACACTGAACCCTGATGCGTCTCGTCCTCTACACACTGAACCCTGATGCGTCTCGTCCTCTGCACACTGAACCCTGATGCGTCTCGTCCTCTACACACTGAACCCTGATGCGTCTCGTCCTCTACACACTGAACCCTGATGCGTCTCGTCCTCTGCACACTGAGCCCTGATGCGTCTCGTCCTCTACACACTGAACCCTGATGCGTCTCGTCCTCTACAGGACGGTCACACTGGAGGCGCTAGGCTGAGGTTTGATTTCCGAACGGCTCGTCCCTTTAAGCCGGTGAGATCTGCAATTTTCTGCCGACTGAATTTTCCAGACGCTAATCAGACGCTGCAGCCTATGTCTGATGGGATGCATTAAAGGTGATTTGTTTTCCAGGTAAAAAGGTTTTATTAATAGCCTTTTAGTGGAATTCAGTCATTTGCTTGACAGGACGTCTCAGATGCGGGTCCACTGACAGCCCTGTTGCTAAGTGACAGCTCTTGGGAAACAAGCTCTGTTAAATAGAGGAGGCTTGTTCATCAGCGTTATTTCTGTATCCATTGATGAGCGTCTGGAAAAGCTAAGAATATTACTCCGTTGCCATTGTCAGAGGGCTTTAATGGGCCCAGTGCAGCAGTCACACTCAATCTAACAATCAAGTGCTATTCAACCCGTGCAACAGTCATCACGGCACAAGTGAAGAAATCAATTTGATGCACTCTGATTGTGGCTCTTTTAACTTGATATCGGAGCCGCTGGGTTGTTAATTCATGATTTCACACCAATGCTTCCGTGATGCTGCCGCTAATCCTGTGGGATTTAAGCAGTAACCGGACAGAGGTTTGTCCTTCAAGCTCCACAAAGAATCTCATCCGCAATGAGATGCTCGTTTGATGAAGGTTTAGTGCAAAGTGACGTGAGGCCTGATGTGACAGAACAACACATTATTTAACCAAAAATACAAAAATAATTGTGAAATATTATTGAATATATTACAAAATATTATTTATTCCTGTGATCAAAGCTGACTTTATCATCATTACTCCAGTCTTCAGTGTCACATGATCCTTCACTAATCATTCTCATATAAGGATCTGATGATCAACAAACATTTAATGTTGAAAACAGTTCATATTTCTGTGGAAAACGTGATGCATTTGATTTTTCAGGATTCTTTGCTGGATAGAAAGTTCAAAGAACAGCATTTATATGAAAAATATAATCTTTTGTAACATTATAAATGTCTTAAACCTTTGAACAGTAGTGTATATATTTTAACATCAGGGCATTATAAGATCATAAAGACCAGTGTGACATCATAAAAATGATAGTGCTTTCAAATCGAGGTGTTTTGGCATCATAATGCCCATTATGAGAGATGTTTGCTAATTAGGGGCTAAGCACAGAATGCTTTCTTCTTCTTCTTCCGCCACTGAGAGCCTATGGTAGCCCATTGAACCGTATGGCAAAAAGTGGTGAAATTTGGCACACTGATAGAGAACAGTCCAAACATTCTCCATGGCAAATTTGGAGTCTCTATCTCAATCCCTCTAGCGCCACCAACTGTCCAAAGTTTCACTTACATTTATGCTAATATTTTTCTAACCGTAAGGCCCTGAATAAAGTTTTTCTACTGGACTAGTAGTTGTTCATTTAAGCCATTAGTTGACGACTAAGTACACATTGATATTAGGCTAATTTAATTACTTAAAGCTCCACTGTGTGATATTTTCCCCCATCTAGCGGTGTAAAGGTATATGACCATCCAGTTAATATTAGTTTCTGTTCCTCTCAATTCTGATTTCGTTTTAACTCCTTATTTAGTCCAAGATTAACACGGCAATCCCCCTCTTCACATTCGACACGGTGCCATCGAGTGTTAAAACGCGAAAGGCGAAGCTTGAATTTACGGGTATGTCCCTCTTTGGCTACTGTACTTTCAAGATGGAGGAGCAACATGGCGACCGGCATCCGAACCCCTCACCCGTATGGATTTTCAATGGCATATTATAAACTTACGAGAATACTTTATTACTTGAAAGAAGTAAATATACATTAATGAGCACATATATTTTTGAAATTATTGTTTTTAGCTAATAATAAAAAAGTTACACAGTGTAGCTTTAAATATATACTGGAGAGAATTCTAAACGGGCGTTTATGTTATACATTAGCCTGTTACGCACGCATAAAGCTCGCCACAAAGAACAGCAAAATCAATAATTATGAATGTGTCAAAAATAGCAAGGAGACATTAATTGTTTATTAATAAACTAGTTTTTTTTATTTGTCATTACCGGCTGCAAAGATGAAGTTTGACGATGCTGACGCACCAAGAGAGAAATGAATCCGTCATAAAGATACTATTTCTTTTCATTTTTAATAGTTTTGTTTAAAAAGAGCCAGTTCATGACGCCTTTTACTGGTCTTGATAGATTCCTTGGTTCATGCCATGAACAATGATGCCAACAGTTCAGAATCAACAGTTCTTCAACATTAACTGTTCTTCTGAATCTGAACTTTCCTTCTGAACGTGAATGGTTCATAGGCTTCTCTTGCCTACTCGATTTAAAATATATATATATATATATATATATATATATATATATATATATATATATATAGCTTAAAGAAATTAAATCATTATGTAATAATGAAATAATGAATGATTACATTTGTTATTTTAAATAATAGACTAATTCAAAGCAAGGCCATAACCAGGTCAAACAGAACGGTGAATGAAATTCTAGGTCTAATTCTAGTTGGGAAATCATCTTTTTGACTATTAGTATGAATTTGCGTCAAATGTATTATTAATCTTGAGATTCTTGGCATGAGTGATTAAATACGTACATCTGCGGTTAATATTTGAGTGCCCCAGTGGTCTAATGGTAGACTTTTAGTAAACCGTCTCAAAGGTTACTCTCATATAGTTTCCTTCTTCAGTAAAATCAAAGATGTTCCTCAATGATTGTATATTAAGAGTATGGACACGTTGCATTTGTGTGCATTTTTGTTTCGTGATTTCACTGGAAAGAATAGTCTTCTTCCACAATGGCGTTACACGATAGATTGACGATAGATCGTGTTTGTGTGTGTGTGTGTGTGTGTGTGTGTGTATAGACTGCATGAGCCAAAAGAGAATGTAAACCCCGCCTACTTTGATTTGATTGGCCATCTGCAGGCTGTTAAACCACATTAGTTTCGACTGTCTGATCAGCCTCTGTTCCTGTCAATCACGCGGTGTCAACCAATTATACTGCATGAGAGAGGGCCGAGCTAACTCTCTCACACACACACACACACACACACAAAGCGAGGCAGCAAGCGCGGAACAAGCAACGACTCTGCAAAAAGGTGTTTTTCAGAATAACGTGGCAACGACTCTGCAAAAAGGTGTTTTTCAGAATAACGTGTGGGCCGCACTAACACTAAACTTTGATGTCAAGTAGAGACCCCCGTCCTAGACCGTTGGTCTGATTTTCACCAAAATTGGCTCAGATAATCTTTAGACAATGCCGGTAAAATATTATCAAAAACTTTTTGATAGACCAACTGAGTAACACGCATGATGCCAAGCTGATTCTGAGGCTGTAACTCTGCAACGCTTTGGCGTATTGACACCAAAGTCATTGTCACCACTGTCCTTTTTGTGCTTGCGGGTATATTTGCTACTTTTCTATTTTGTCACTGAGGCTTTCATAATGTATATCCTTGCATTCAGACCGACAATATGAACAGCTTAGCATATTTTCTTGGAATCTGTGGACTTTTTCTGCACATATATAATGGGGGAAATCTGCAGAATGGATTTAAACGGTTAACATTGTGAGCTGAGGTTATATAGTGAAATTATATGACATTGTGTATTGACTCCAGACGTTCCTGATTTCTTGTTTGTGTAGTTGAGTAAGAAGCAAAGACTCCTCTGATCATGATCCATAAACAGCCTTAGAAATGTCCACATTCCTGTGGGATTTGTACTTTAAACATTCCATAATGTGCATGCATACAGTACAAACCCTCTGTAATTGCTACCAGAATGCATTGGGACTGAACACAACTACGCTTTAAACGCAATTAAACATCTGCATGTCAAAGTATGACAAGATAGCCTCAGTGTTTACAATATGACAGCAAAATAGCTCACAGGAAGTTCTGCTTTTTCAATTCTATGAATTGTTATTCTTAAGAAAGTCTTTTTAATCGTGCAAAGGAAATGATGAAGCTGGCCTTTCCCTTGTACAATGAAGTCTTTGCAGAAGCATTAGTTGTAGTGAAAGCTTCTCTTTAGGGCTTTCTTCTCATCAATGAGACTGAATAGGTCAGTATTGACCTGCTATTGAATCCTAGGGCCGGTTTTGAAATATATGATTTGTTGTTGGACTAAAATAAGGACTAACATGTTTTAAACTTTAGCACTAAATTTGTGACACGTTGGCTATATATGCTTGAAAATGAGACACCATAAACCTGTAAAGAAATAAACCTGTATACTTTGTAATTCCCAAATGCCAATCATCTCATGGCAGACGTGTGAAAAGAATGGAACAACAGGTGGTGGATCGTCATGGAAACAGATCCGTGATTCCGGCATGGAGGCTGATTCCATGGAAACACAAGTCCTAAAATTCACTCAAGTTAGGAGTGGAAAAAGGAGAAATTAGTGCGTTTGAGAAAAGTCCATCTGCAAAAATAACCTGACAAAGATTTTCATCAAGCTCCAAAAGACAATGGTGGATGATAGACAAACTGAATCTAGCCTCACTTCAGAGTCCAATCCAAGTGTGAATGGAGATTTCTGAGAACTGAAAAGAGTTTTAAGGATGACAGGGGAAACCAATTCAAAAATGTTAAGCCAAGTTGAAGTTCTTTAAAATGCAATCATATTCATAATGGCTTTATATATATATATATATGAATATGATACTAAACATGAATATGAACTTCCAACTTGGAACAAGACAAGACAGGAACAAGATGATCACTGCTACAATATTACAGAAATGTATTGTATTTTTTTATTTTTTTTGGTTGGGGTTTGGTTGTTGTTGAAAATTATGTAACTATTTAAAAAAATATATCTTTTATAGCATTGTATGACAAGTATAGTGAATGCATATTTTTATCTCATTCTTAAAATTGTGCATATATATATATATATATATATATATATATATATATATATATATATATATATATATATATATATATATATATATATATATATATATATATATATATGCACCAAATCCCAAACCAAAAAAATAAATAAATAAAATACATTTCTGTAATATTGTAGCAGTGTTCATCTTTTTGCTAACCTGTCTTGCACATTAAATAATATCCATATGGATGTAATGCATTATTTTTTCAATGAAAAGGTCAGAGATGGACAAAGTACACGATTTCATTACTTGAGTAAAAGTACTACTGGTCAAATCCGTTACTAGTGAAAGTTGTAAAAACAGATTTTTACTGGAGTAAAAGTACAGAAGTATTTGTTTTTAAAAGTACTTAAGTATCAAAAGTAAATTTCCTTCTTTATGGTAACGCATTATTGTAATATAGTTGTATAAATGCACATTATGCCATCATGGTTTAAGCCAGTCAGTGACGCTCCATCTGACACACTAGCAGACGACTAACTTAAACTCATTTAAATACTTGTAGAAAAGTTACAAAGCTGCTGTCACTTTAAGGCCGAATGCACGGATCCAATACACTGATACACATCTGATATTCTCACACTGTTCACCTTCACTGAAGACAGAATCAACTTTGTTTATGTGAATACTCCACAAAATGAGCATTTGGACATCCGTCTTCTTCCATTTTGCTCTAAACTATAAATCAGTGTTTAATAAATGCTGTGAAATCATTGAACTTCACGAGACTCTACAAGAGTGATTCCTGAAAGGCTTTCTGCAAAAACCCAAACACCTTTTAAAGAAGAAAAAAATCATCACTGACTTTCAAAGCTGCGACAGAAACGATTTTCCCCTTCGAGGACCTTGATAGAAATGTAGAGGAGTAAAAAGGACGATATTTGTCTTTCAGATGTAGTGAAGTTAAAGTCATAAGTTTACAGAAAAAATAATAATCAAGTAAAGTAAAGGATACTCAAAAAGTGTACTTAAGTACAGTACTCGAGTAAATGAGCTGAGTTACTGTCCAGCTCTGGAAAAGGTACTGAAATTAGAGTAAAATTCTTAGAATTTTTCTGTGATTTATTTAGTTACTTATGATGGATTTGCTTACGTGTTTATTGGTGTTTTCAGATCGTCCGTGCGCGAGAGAGAGCTTGCGTGCATATGGTTGCCAGACTGGACATGTTTAGGTAAAGCATGAGTGTATACAGGTTTCATTTCACAGAATAGCTCTGTTTGGGGGATTTAATTACTGAAATCTGACAACCGCAAGCTCTTTCTCGCGCGCGGATGATCTGAAAACACCAAATAAACAAGTAAGCTGCATTTTATCAACCTCCATTTGAGATGTTTTGCTTAGTTTCATTTAGTCGGTCTGTTTTCTGTCAGAGCGGTCAGGACTCACGAGCCGCTTCACTGAACAACTGAACTGCTGTGAGCTGCTGAAATAAGCCAATCAGAGCAGAGCTCAACATTAATATTCATGACTCTTCCAAATAAGGCAAAAATAGAGCATTACATCCTAGGGGACAATTAATAGGGTTGTAAATGGATCTGTAAAACTGTATTTGGACAATTATATCCCTTAAATAAGCCACATACCCTCTATGTAGATATCAGAGAACAATTTAACATATTGTTTCAAATCATTCTAGACGATAACTGACTATGTTTATGATGATACTCGACAGTTTTGTGTGATTGTTTGCACGCTGTGAGACACTTGGGCACGTGTTCATATCTGCGGCATATATGCTGATGTATCTGCGACAGGCTCATATCAGCCGATAAAATCAGCAGACCAATAAATCGGTCGGACTCTAGTAATATTCCCCCCTTCAGACCCATTTGAATAAATCTTACATACAACATGATACAGACAAAACATATTTTATATTTATCTAGTGGAAACAGCCGAAACTGTCTGCAGGGTGCTAGAGCACACAGGGCCTGAGTTACACACTTTTAAATAGCGCCTCTTTTTTGAAGGGGTTTATTACAGCTCAACATAGTTAAATGTTCATCACTTTTAGTAGTGTTCATGTAACTTCAAAGGGTTTCCTGTAAAATGTCCCCAACATTGTGTATTTAGAGACCACAGTATGTGAGAAGCTTTTCAATTTGGGTAGGCTAAATCCAGGTGGAAATCCCCAATATTTGTCCCAGTGCTAAGGAGGTTAATGTAACCTTTCCCCTTTAAATACTTAATTCAAGAATAATTTATGCACTTTTATATTATTTATTTGAAAGAATGAAAAGAGCAGTTTAGTGTCTCTCCTTGCTTGACTGGTCGAGGCTGATATGAGATTTAGGAAGTAATAAGTAACGCAATACTTTTTAAATAGAGGAGTTAGAGCAGTAATCTAATTACAGTGTAATTAGTAGCTAGTAATTACTTTTCTAGAGATCTGCAGATTTGTCCTGTGATAGCCTGATATACTTGTATTGTTTTTGAATTCCTATCATGTGACACAATTTTTTTGGTGGACAAATGTTTGTGCTGAATATTAAAGGGTTAGTTCACCCAAAATGAAATGTATGTCATTAACTCCTCACCCATGTCGGTATGGACAGTATAGTGTGCATACACTTGCATACGCTCTCGGACTAAATATAAAATATCTTAAACTGTGTGTGAAGATGAACGGAGGTCTTACGGGTGTGGAACGACATTAGGGGGAGGAGTTAATGACAGACATTTAATTTTTGGGTGAACTAACCCTTTAATAACAAATTAAAACATGCCCATCACGTCAGTGGTATATTTAAGGCATTGTGTATGAATTGCATTTTTATGCATCACATAGTTGACCTGTCCATCTAGTTGCAATGTAATTTCTCTTTTTCCTTTTCATTATTTCATTTGACGCTCCTCAGTATCTTCTTCTTTCAGTTTATATCAGAATGCTTAACATGTTTCAACCCATAGTGTCACAGAAGAGATGAGGGGGAAAAAAGTAATTGAAAATTGAAAAGGAGGCTTTAAGAAGGGAAAAATAAATAACATGTTTATGTTCACTTCTGTTATTGAGATTCCTTATTTTATTCCAGAACCCTAAGAGACGGGCCTACAAGATCAAGATCGGATGAAGCTACAAAACTCAATGCTGAGATCCAGAGAAGGGGTTGGAATGAACTTTTCCATGACCTTTGAATAATGTGACTGGCCGTAGCGGAGTTCACTTGCAAACATCGCAAACCAAAACTGGACCAATCAGCTGTGAGTGAAGTGACATATGTCTGATGCGATAAGCCACTCCCCCTGCGTCTCTCGCTTGAAAAAGCCCATGAAATTGGTAAAGCAAACATTAGGCTGGTCATGTGATCTCATGGCTGTTTTTTTTATGTCATTAAACATTGTATATATATATATATATATATATATATATATATATATATATATATATATATATATATATATATATATATATATATATATATATATATATATATATAAATAAAATATGTGTGTGTGTGTGTAAAACTTTCAGTGTGCACCTTTTCAGAAAGATTATGGACTGCTTTTTTTTGGGGGGGGGGGGGGGGGGGTGTCTTTTTTGGGGTTTGACAGTTCTGGACGCCATATGTTTTGTTGGACAAGAGTAGCTCAGAAATTCCCAGCAAAATCCTCTTTCGGCATTATCGTTACATCACCGGCGTGAACATGATTTGCAGCTTTGCTTGCTGATTGCACGTTAGGGGGAGGGACAGGGATTTTAGAGAGCGTTTGATTGGACAAAAATGCAGAATGAGTCATCAGCATTTTTAGTCCTGTGTATGTCAAAGAATGTTATACACAATGAAGCCTCAAAGCCGACAGACGTGGACTGAAAGAGATAAAAGTTAGATTTTGATTTGAATATATATATTTTTTGTATCTCTTTGAGAACGTTCACAAAATATGAATAGATGGATAGATGATGGATGGATAGATGATAGATGATGGATGGATAGATGATAGATGATGGATGGATAGATGAATAGATGGATGGATGGATGGATTATAGATAGATGGATATATGTTGGATGGATTGGATGATGAATGGATAGAGCATGGATGGATGGATGGATGGATGGATGATAGATGGATATAAGTTAGAATGGATAGATGGATGGATGTATGATAGATGGATATAAGTTAGAATGGATGGTTGGATGATAGATGGATAGATAATGGATGGATGGATAGATGAATGGATGGAAAGATAGATAGTAGATGAATAGATGATGGGTGGATGGATAATGATGGTTGGGTGGACGATAGATGAATGGATGATAGGTGGATGGATGGATGATGGATGATAGATGAATGGTTGATAGAGGGATGATAGATGTATGGATGATTAATGGATTGATGATAGATGGATGGATTATAGATGAATGGATGATAGCGGGATGATGGATGGATGATAAATTAATGGATGATAGGTGGATGGATGGATGATGGATGATAGATGAATGGTTGATAGAGGGATGATAGATGGATGGATGATGAAGTGATGATAGATGGATTGATGATGGATGGATGGATGATAGGTGGATGGATGATGGATGAAAGATGAATTGATGATAGATGGATTGATGATGGATGGATGGATGATAGGTGGATGGATGATGGATGATAGATGGATGGATGAAAGATGAATTGATGATAGATGGATGGATTATAGATGAATGGATTATAGAGGGATAATGGATGGATGATAAATGAATGGATGTTAGGTGGATGGATGATAGAGGGATGGATGGATGGATAAGAGATGAATGAATGGCTGATTTAGATGTATGATATATCGTTTGCGTCTCTCTTTGAGAGTACGATCGCAGCACACGAGCTGCTGTGTTCATGTGTTGTTTTCCCGCCACTGCTGCTGACTGCAGATGATTGGCTTGTGGAGTTCATCGCTCTTCTTCAGCGCAGACGGCAGAACAGATGCTGTGATGAAAAGCAGACGCTCGGGCCGAGGGCAAACCTCCGCAGGCCGATCAATGCAGAAGCACCTATTCTCCCTCAGAGTGACAGACTGGAGATGTGCACCAATGAATGGGCTTTACTCTGACATTAAACTGAGGCAAAAGCCATTTAGACGACAGCGCCCTGACACAGGAAAGATGTTCAGCGGAGTAAGACGAATTTCTTCCCCTACAAGCAGCTTTAATCTGAAACAAACTGCAGCGAGCAGAGCGTCGACACTGTCGAAAGAGAGGAAGGAACTTTGCAGAGATCTGCACTTCCTGTTGACGAAAACGCTGTCGACACACACACACACACACACACACACACACACACCTGCTGACAACACAGCAAACACAAAACTGATTTTACATGCGTATGGAGCCTAATAACAGTCAGGGGATACTTTGGTGTCCTGTTACTTTCTTAAATAAAAGGTCATTAGAACTAATAATGAACTGCACTTATGAAGCATTTATCGTTCTTTGCTAATGTTAATTTCAACATTTACTAATGAGTTATTAAAATCTTGTTACCGCTACTCAATGCTCTGTTAACTAACATAAACAGGTGTATTTTTTATTAACAAACGTTAAAAAATATTTCCAAATACAGTAACACATGTACTGCTCTGGTTACACTCTAAAAAATGCTGGGTTGTTTTAACCCAATGTTGGGTCAAATATGGACTAACCCAGCAAATGGGTTGTTTAAACCCTGCGGTTGGGTTAAATATTTGCTTAAGACAACCCAATTGCTGGGTTAAAACAACCCAACTGCTATTTAGTCCATATTTGACCCAACATTGGGTTGTTTTTTACTCAGAATTTTTCTGAGTGTAGTTAATACATGAACTAATGTTAGCTAATGACCGTTATTCTAAAGTGTTAGCCTTATAAGCATTAGAAGCACAAATCATCCAAACATGACATTACCTGGAATTAAAAATAATGATGATTTTGGCCAGTTAATTTCATAAAACTACATTAGATATTGAATTAAATATTAGCTAAAATACTATTCACTTATGTTTGTCCCACATTGTTCATTCTACCTCTTGATTTTTCCTGCATTGCAAAAATATATTTTGTTTTCCTGCAGCTTTCTTTCACAGGAACAGAAAGAGTTTCAGATCTTTTTTTGAACCTTATTTGTGTGAAAGTGCTATTTATGTCTGTCTACTTTACACTGGAGATAAATGATATAGCGTCCCATTTGAGGACTGTACGTTTAATGCGCTTGGATTTCTCTTTATATGATCTCCCAGGCAGACACGATATCCTTTAGAAAGATTAAAGCAGACTTAAAGAGAGAGAGAGTCTCCTGGTCAAGTTCCCCTAACATATCAAGACAAAAAAAAATCATAAATAATCCATCCATCTTCACGGCTTAGTTGACATTTTTTATGTGTATTTGTATCGCAGGATTCATCCGCTGGGATCATTTACATGAGAATGGCGTAGTTACGGTCTTGGATGCTGATTGGTTACGCATTTCAGGTCAGTTTGTTCATTTATTTCTGCTAATGAAAAGAGTTCCAAAAGAAGCCAAAGCAAGGCTCTCATCTGCATGATGGATAATAATAATAATAATTTGTTCGATTTATATAGCACTTTTCTAGGCAATCAAAGCGCTTTACATTGAAGGGGGGAATCTCCTCAACCACCAATGTGCAGCATCCACCTGGATGATGCGACGGCAGCCATATTGCTCCAGAACGCTCACCACACAACAGCTGATTGGTGGAGAGGAGACCGAGCTCCTCTGATGAAGCCAATCAGGAGAGGGGGATGATTAGGAGGCCATGATGGACAGAGGCCAATGGGAAAAGGATTTGGCCAGGATGCCGGGGTTACACCCCTACTCTTTATCGAAGGACATCCTGGGATTTTTTACGACCACAGAGAGTCAGGATCTCGGTTTAACGTCTCATCGGAAGGACGGGATGGATGGATGGATTTATGATTGTTGGACAGATAATAGTTAGGTGGGTGATTGGATGATTGATAATAGATGAATGGATAGATGATGGATGGATTATAGATAAATGGATGATAGATAGATGGATGGATTATAGATAAATGGATGATAGATAGATGGATGGATCATAGATAAATGGATGATAGATAGATGGATGGATGGATTATAGATGATGGATGGATTATAGATAAATGGATGATAGATGGGTGGATGGATGGATGATAGGTGGGTGGGTGGGTAGATGGATGGATGATTGATAATGGATGGATGGATGATTGATGAATGGATAGATGATGAATGGATAATAGATGATGGATGGATCATAGATAAATGGATGATAGATGATGGATGAATGGATAGATGATGGATGGATCATAGATAAATGGATGATAGATAGATGGATGGATGGATGATAGATGATGGATAGATGATGGATGGATCATAGATAAATGGATGATAGATAGATGGATGGATGGATGATAGATGATGGATGAATGGATAGATAATTGATGGATTATAGATAAATGGATGATAGATGGGTGGATGGATGGATGATAGATAATAGATTAATGGATAGATGATGGGTGGATGGATGGATGATAGTTAATAGATTAATGGATGGATGGATGATAGACAATAGATGGATGGATGGATAAATAGATGATATATGGATGGATAGATAGATCATGGATTGATAGATGGATGGATGGATGGATAGATAGATCATGGATGGATGGATGATAGATGGATGGATGGATAGATAGATCATGGATAGATAGATCATGGATGGATAGATCATGGATGGATAGATCATGGATGGATAGATCATGGATTGATAGATCATGGATGGATAGATCATGGATGGATAGATCATGGATTGATAGATCATGGATGGATAGATCATGGATAGATGGATGATAGATGGATGGATGGATTGATAGATCATGGATGGATAGATCATGGATTGATAGATCATGGATGGATAGATCATGGATTGATAGATCATGGATGGATAGTTCATGGATGGATAGATCATGGATGGATAGTTCATGGATGGATAGATCATGGATGGATAGATCATGGATAGATAGATCATGGATTGATAGATCATGGATTGATAGATCATGGATAGATAGATCATGGATAGATAGATCATGGATGGATAGTTCATGGATGGATAGATCATGGATAGATAGATCATGGATTGATAGATCATGGATTGATAGATCATGGATTGATAGATCATGGATGGATAGATCATGGATAGATAGATCATGGATTGATAGATCATGGATAGATAGATCATGGATTGATAGATCATGGATGGATAGTTCATGGATGGATAGATCATGGATAGATAGATCATGGATAGATAGATCATGGATTGATAGATCATGGATTGATAGATCATGGATTGATAGATCATGGATAGATAGATCATGGATTGATAGATCATGGATTGATAGATCATGGATGGATAGATCATGGATTGATAGATCATGGATAGATAGATCATGGATTGATAGATCATGGATTGATAGATCATGGATTGATAGATCATGGATGGATAGATCATGGATTGATAGATCATGGATTGATAGATCATGGATTGATAGATCATGGATAGATAGATCATGGATTGATAGATCATGGATTGATAGATCATGGATTGATAGATCATGGATGGATAGATCATGGATGGATAGATCATGGATTGATAGATCATGGATTGATAGATCATGGATAGATAGATCATGGATTGATAGATCATGGATGGATAGATCATGGATTGATAGATCATGGATTGATAGATCATGGATTGATAGATCATGGATTGATAGATCATGGATTGATAGATCATGGATGGATAGATCATGGATGGATAGATCATGGATTGATAGATCATGGATTGATAGATCATGGATAGATAGATCATGGATTGATAGATCATGGATTGATAGATCATGGATTGATAGATCATGGATGGATAGATCATGGATTGATAGATCATGGATTGATAGATCATGGATTGATAGATCATGGATTGATAGATCATGGATTGATAGATCATGGATAGATAGATCATGGATTGATAGATCATGGATTGATAGATCATGGATTGATAGATCATGGATGGATAGATCATGGATTGATAGATCATGGATAGATAGATCATGGATTGATAGATCATGGATTGATAGATCATGGATGGATAGATCATGGATTGATAGATCATGGATTGATAGATCATGGATGGATAGATCATGGATGGATAGATCATGGATGGATAGATCATGGATTGATAGATCATGGATAGATAGATCATGGATTGATAGATCATGGATGGATAGATCATGGATGGATAGATCATGGATGGATGGATGATAGATGGATGGATGGAATGATAGATCATGGATGGATAGATCATGGATAGATGGATGATAGATGGATGGATGGATTGATAGATCATGGATGGATAGATCATGGATTGATAGATCATGGATGGATAGATCATGGATTGATAGATCATGGATGGATAGATCATGGATTGATAGATCATGGATGGATAGTTCATGGATGGATAGATCATGGATGGATAGATCATGGATTGATAGATCATGGATGGATAGTTCATGGATGGATAGATCATGGATTGATAGATCATGGATAGATATATAGATGATGGATAGATAGATCATGGATGGATGGATGAACAGATTGACACATTTGAAAGAAAAATGAGTATGAAATGAACTTGAAGTGTAAAAGGTAAACCGAAGCTGTTCAGCAATAGCAGAGCTTTGCGTTTGCGTCTCGATCGCCTCGACTCGTCTGATCTTCATCACTGGAGCGTCTCTGAAGAGCTGAAGGGATCGATCGCAGCTCCAGCTCAAACCCTTAACCTGACGGCAGGAGCGAGCCTTGAACTCTGGCTCCTCGCGGCCGAGCTGAAATGAAGGAAGGTAATGTGGGGAAGCAAATGGCTGTGAGTCCTCCTCTGAATGCGACTCCCGCGGACTCAATTTTCACGGCGCTCGGCTGCAGAATAAAAGCACCAGCTCCTGAATCACCTGCTCTAATCCCACACGAGCGCTGGATCGCGTCCTCTTTCAGCTGCTCCACACACACACAACCCTCCTGAACAATGACTGACAGGCCGAGGAAAGGTATTAAGTGTCATTGTGTTTTAATAATCTGCTGATTATGTCAGCCGTGTGATTTGCAGGGCGGTGTGTGTGGCCGAGGAGTGTCTGTAAGTGTGTTTCCTATTTCTCTTTCTCTTAACATTCTAAACATTTGAAAACGTGCAGGGCGTCTTAAACACACACACACACACACCGGTGCATTACGAGGCCCATTCACTCGCCTCAAAGAGCACTTCTGCAATTTCTCTTTAATGTTTTAGAATAACTTTTTATTTTTTAATTTTTTAATCAAGATGTTTTTGGTCAAACTGCTTCAACACGAAATACACATCAGACAAGAAAACCAGTTTAATCCAGGACGGAAATTCCCATGGATTTCAGACATTTCTCCTGAAATACCTTAGGAAACATTGATTTAAACACAAATAATTGAGAGCAGTGATATTTTAATATATTTAAATATTATATTGTTCTTCATATTTTGAAGAGTTTTTTAAAGTTTTCATATTTTAGTTAAAGTTGTAGCTAATTTGGTGTGAGTGAGTGAGTGAGTGAGTGAGTGAGTGAGTGAGTGAGTGAGTGAGTGAGTGAGTGAGTGAGTGTGTGTGTGTGTGTGTGTGTGTGTGTGTGTGTGTGTGTGTGTGAGTGAGTGAGTGAGTGAGTGAGTGTTTGAGTGAGTGAGTGAGTGAGTGTGTGTGTGTGTGTGTGTGTGAGTGAGCCTGTTTATGTGGTTTATGAGGACACAAATTTGTATAACTACATGGGTATTACACTGGTATTACTCTATAAATGTGGTTTATGAGGACATATCAAATGTCATAATTCAAATGGCCTTAAAAACATACTAAATGATGATTTTTTTGAAAAAGTTAAAATGCAGAATGTTTCCTGTGATGGGTAGGTTTAGGGGCTGTGTGTGTGTGTGTGTGTGTGTGTGTGTGTGTGTGTGTGTGTGTGTGTGTGTGTGTGTGTGTGTGTGTGTGTGTGTGTGTGTGTGTGTGTGTGTGATGGGGTAGGTTTAGGGGCAGGGGCAGTGTAAGGGGATAGAAAATACAGTTTGTACAGTACAAAAACCATTAAGCCTATGGAGAGTCCCTGTAAACCACATAGACCAACATGTGTCAGTGAGTGAGTGAGTGAGTGAGTGAATGAGTGAGTGTGTGTGAATGAGTGAGTGTGTGTGAATGAGTGAGTGTGTGTGAATGAGGGAGTGATAAATCTGAACAGCAGCTCAGGTAATTTTGTCTTTAATTTGATGAGAAATGTTTGATTTCATGTTGAGATCTGCAGGTTTCTTCGAATCTGAGGACAGTTTAGAAGTTAAATCTGTGGACCTCGAGGTAACAAAATTGAGGCAGTATGTGTGTGTCTTATTCAAGCAGTCAATTACGTTAATATCTTAGCGTGCTTAGTGCTCGTCTCTACGTTATCACAACATCTGGTGCATGTCTAGTATCACCACAACATCTTAAGAGAGAGTGGTGGGTCAGATCTCTAAAACAGACGTACAGTGAAAGAAAGCAATGGTGCAGGTTTGACCATGGACGCATAAATTTGATTAAGGCGATTAACGAATGTGCAGTGTAATGTTTCCGCCCGCGTGGCGTCGGGGAACATTAGGCTAGCAGAGGCAGCCTTGCATGAGGACGTTTATTGTCTTCGCCTTGTAGATGAGACATTTGCTGCTCATTTCCCCCCTCATTTAAAGTGCTTTGCAACTCATCCTTTATGAATAGCAATATATTTGCAATAACAGGCAGTACAGAGAAATGAAGTGTTGGGGAAGTGTGAGATATGGGCCAAAACTGCTTCACATAAGCGGGTCTCGCTGCTGAGCACACACACATTCACCCATCTTGAGAACTCAGGGACATAAAGAGCAATCGCATGGCCAGCCGGCTCTATTATAGTCATTACAGTAACAGCGCTGGAAAACTGTAATTCCACATGTCAATCATCTGGAAGTTTGATTTAGCCCAGGTAATTTGGGTTTCCGAGGTGATGTCAACGATGTCTCAAACTGTGATTTAGGTTTGCAATCAAATGTCATGGGGCTTTTTATCGGTGTCAATATAATAATGCACTGTGCTCTTACTGTATGTCTGCAATGGTCTCATTTGTGTCTTTTTTTCTTCTTTCGTTTCCTGAATTTGAACCGGAGGATTGCAAGCATTTGAATGCATGGTGGTAGAATTAAAGTGAACTGAAATTCAAAGAAAATCACTTAAACACAAGGCTTGTCAGCACGAATTTTAAATGTTGACTTGATAAAGCATTGTTTAAAAGTTTAGAAAAATAGTTTACATTTCTATGAAAAAAGAAAAATTATAGAGATTGTTTAAAGGTTGGATAATTGGATGGATGGATTGGCAGATAAATGGATGGATTGGAGGATAGATTGATGGATTGCCGGATGGATGGATGGATTGATTGGAGGATTAATGGATGGATGGATTGGTAGATAAATGGATGGATTGGAGGATAGATTGATGGATTGGCGGATGGATGGATGGATTGATTGGAGGATAAATGGATGGATGGATTGGCAGATAAATGGATGGATTGCAGGATAGATTGGCGGATTGATGGATGGATGGATTGGAGGATAAATGGATGGATGGATTGGCAGATAAATGGATGGATTGGAGGATAGATTGATGGATTGGCGGATGGATGGATGGATGGATGGATTGGAGGATAAATGGATGGATGGATTGGTATATAACTGGATGGATGGATTGGCAGATAAATGGATGGATTGGAGGATAGATGGATGGATGGATGGATTGGTATATAAATGGATGGATGGATTGGTATATAAATGGATGGATGGATTGGCAGATAAATGGATGGATTGGAGGATAGATGGATGGATGGATGGATGGATGGATTGGCAGATAAATGGATGGATTGGTGGATAGATGGAGTGCTTGGCGGATGGATGGATTGGCAGATAAATGGATGGATTGGAGGATAGATGGATGGATGGATTAGCAGATAAATGGATGGATTGGAGGATAGATGGATGGATGGATTGGCAGATAAATGGATGGATTGGTGGATAGATAGATAGATGGATTGGTATATAAATGGATGGATGGATTGGCAGATAAATGGATGGATTGGAGGATAGATGGATGGATGGATGGATGGATGGATGGATGGATGGATGGATGGATGGATTGGCAGATAAATGGATGGATTGGTGGATAGATGGAGTGATTGGCGGATGGATGGATGGATTGGCAGATAAATGGATGGATTGGAGGATAGATGGATGGATGGATTGGCAGGTAAATGGATGGATTGGTGGATAGATGGAGTGATTGGCGGATGGATGGATGGATTGGCAGATAAATGGATAGATTGGAGGATAGATGGATGATTAGATAGATAGATAGATAGATAGATAGATAGATAGATAGATAGATAGATAGATAGATAGATAGATAGATAGATAGATAGATAGACAGATAGATAGATAGATAGATAGATAGATAGAAAATAAAAAGAGGAGGATATGTATAGATGTGTGTCTGAGCACAGCTAGAGATTGACCTCAGCGCTCGCCTGAATCCTCGTACAGGATTATTCTGGGATGTCAGCGAGACTTCTGGCTCACGTCTCGACAGCTCAAGTGAGAAACAACACTGACTGCTATATTTAGCCCAGAGCCTCTGGATCTCCCCATTATCCACCTCACAGCATCTCAGCGGAGCCTCCTCACGGATCACACACACCTGAGAGCAGGTACAGTCACGGCGCTGGGATTCACACACACAACTCTGGGAGGATTTGGGGTTTGTCATTTGCAAGTGTCATCACTTTGGGGATTTGCAGAGCAGCAAAGAATCAAAGAACGTTTCTGGAGAGTCTCTCGGTTTGATTTCTCTTTTCTAAAGTTCCCCGCAGATTATCCTTACCTCAACATTTCTAACTCTGCTGATCGTCTCTTTCAAAAGTATCTCGAACTCAGAGTGAATTCACCAGCGACTTACCGTCTTTCCCCACCAGGAAGTCCAAGTGTTGGTACGTGTAGGCGACGCCGGTCTTGGTCTCCACCTGCGGTCTCTTGAGGGTGGAGTAAATCTTTCCCGGACTGTTGTCTTCCGTCGGACGGAGCTTCCTCAACCCGCAGCCCATTTCTGCCGAAGAGAGAGGATGAGAGAGTACGTTTAGTCAGGACACACAGTATGCAAGGTGTCTGCTTTGTGTTTAAAGGGTCCATAAAACACACACACACACGTTTGTTTTTGTGAATTGTTGGGACATTCCATAGGCGCAAGGGTTTTTAATAAAACCATGTTTTCTTCCCCCCTACACTGCCCCTGCCCCTAAACCTACCCAACACACACACACACACACACTGCCCCTGCCCCTAAACCTACCCAACACACACACACACACACACACACACACACACACACACACACACACACACACACTGCTCCTAAACCTACCCATCACAGGAAACATTCTGCATTTTTACTTTCTCAAAAAACTCCTCCTGTGTGATTTATAAGCCTTTTGAAAAGTGGGGCCATGGGTAATGTCCTCATATTACACCCTCTCCTGTAATACCTGTGTCATACCCATGGCATTATACACATTTGGGTCCTGATATGTCACAAAAATAAGTACACACACACACAGTTTCTGCCAGTGTCGTGTTAATCTTGAGTACCTATAGAGTAGTGTTGATCCTTCATATCTCACAAGAGTCTTTAGTCTATCATATTTATAAAAGACAGATACACAGAACCGATTCTTTCTGAAAACAGCCGAGCTTGTGGAGGCGTTCAGTGGACGGAGCTAAGAGACACACACACACACACACATCATGCCATTATCCCTGGATAGCATTCGATTCTCTACACGTTGTTGTTGTTCACATTATATGCACTTACATGCCAATTGCCAACAAAACACACATTTGATGCAGTTTCTCTCACCGCCTGCGGTTTCCACTCATGACCGGGAACACACACATACACACACTTGCAGATCTCTAGAAACACAAACTGCATCCACTGTTCCCTTAACGCTGGTTATTTGGAAAGCTGAACAAGGTGATCTTTCCCTAACACACACACACACACACTTCTTTAGTGAAATTGTTGATCTCGTGTCTAAAAACACAACGAAGCGCCGCCGCCGGCTCCCGTAACCCTAACCAAGCTCCTTGATGGACGCGCTCTTGCTCTCACTCTTGTGTGTGTGTGTGCGTGCGTGTGTGTGTGTACTTGATGCTTGACAAATGCCTCCGCAATGTAATATAAACCTGAGATCAGCAGTCCCCAAAGTGTAAATGGATTCATAAACATACTAAATTATGTTTTTTTGAAAATGTAAAAATGCAGAATGTTTCCTGTGATGGGTAGGGGCAGGGACTGTGTGTGTGTGTGTGTGTGTGTGTGATGGGTAGGTTTAGGGGCAGGGACAGTGTAGGGGGATAGAAAATACAGGTTGTACAGTATAAAAATCATTACGCCTATGAAAACACAACGATGTGTGTGTTTTGGGAGAAGTTTCAAAAAACGAGTTGGATGTATTTCTGTGGAAAATACGCTCCTTCAGAATCCAAAACTTGTTTAAATCCTGAAGGATTGTATCTGGCACGTCATAGCCTCTATCCTCCTCATGTTTATCATGAGAATCAACTCTTTAACTGTGTAAATAAGGCACAATGCATGAAATAGCATTCCCCCCCCCCCTAATATTCTTAGGGCTTTATCAGTCTCTCAGGCTCAATGGAGCATCTTCTAGAAACATGCAGTCTGTTTTCGATAATTGCGTATATCGGCTTAAAGTTTATTGCGTGCATGTCCTTAAAACGAATAGACAAGGACTACAAAACCACCAAACTCCAATTTCAGGGACTCTGTGTTCAGTTTCATTATAAGCAACTCCCTTCAGGTGTTTCCCATGAGGAAAGTGATCTGTCTATTTTCTCACGTACCACCTTAATTTGCTTCAGCGTGCGCAGTAAAAGACCGCACGCCGCTGTTTTTCAGTTCCTTTCAGTCAGGTGCGGCCTCATCCTGTGCTTGTTTGGCAGAAAGCGAGCAGAAAAAGACCCAATTAAGGGCACACTAGATTACTAAATAAATAAATAAGGGCTTCAGCTCATCATGGGAGCCCAATCTCTCAGCTGGCAGGCCGGGAATTAACACGTCCAGCCACGGAGAGGCCAAAAGTGCTCTCTGTTCGTCAGCCAAACGGCCCTTTTCCAAATCTAAAGTGACAGGCGGCGACAGTCGCGAGCGGATCAGAAGGGTGCAGGTAATATCCCATTGTGACCAGCTGATTAAACCTGGGGTGGGCCGTTGATGAAGAATACTCTCTATTATGTTCCTGTCTAATTACAGCGGAGGACGAATAATCTGAGAGGCGGCGACGGCCGAGGGTTCTGGAGAATCCACGGTTAATGAGGTGGACCGCTCGACTGAAAAGGTGAGAATCAATCACAGAAAATCAAGCAGATTGTTCATTAGGAGTCGGGATAATGCACAGCGTGCCGGCAGGGCGACTTTAATTAGGACCCAGACGAGAGGCCATGCAGATTTATGAACGCTGTCATAAGAACCACTGTTTCTGGTGACACGGACATGAATGGATGCGTTTGGCTATCCGTGGCTGAATCCAATCGGGGAAAATGACATCTCGAGTGCAACAGTCATGCATCAGCAATCGGATTTTTCTCATCTGATCGATTGAATGAAACCCGGGAAGATCGTTGAGTTCGCTTGTAGAGTATTTTTTTCAGGCGCACGACCTATTATAATGTCCTAATCTGATGTATTTCCGAACTAAACTGGCTATAGAATGGTTTAAAAGGGGGTTTTGCCATAGAAGAACCATTTCTGGTTCCCCAAAGAACCTTTCAGTGATCAGTTTAAGCCATTATTTAATTAGTCTGAACACTAACAAGCTTTTGTGGATTGAAAAGATTCCATGGAAGGTCAAAGTTCTTTATGAAACCATCAATGCCAATATAAAAAAACTATTTTTTAAGAGCATATTGAGAACTAGAATGTACATTTCCTGAAGAAAATGTGAGTGGTGCTTGCAGTGGCGCAACTCGGCACTGGGTTGCGTGTGTTTCTAGGGAGTTTCTAGATCTTCTACACTGTACAAATAGGGCACAATGTGCTGTATAAATATGGAGGAATTTTCCGTATTGTTTTTTTACAGGGGGTTTTTTGAATTACACATTGCATTAGTTTATGTTTTAAGGGTTAACGGAAATTTCCGTAAAATTACTATGTACTGACAGAAAATTACCAGTACATTTTCCGTTGTAATTTTTTACAGTGTAGGTGGTTACTAGGGTGTTGCTATGTGGTTTCTACGGTGTACTGAGTTGTTTCTAGGGTATTGTTATGGTGGTTGTTTGGGTGTTTCTAGAGAGTTGCTAGGCAGTTGCTAAGATGTTCTAGGTGGTTATTAGGTCATTGCTATACAGGTCCTTCTAAAAAATAGCATATTGTGATAAAGTTCATTATTTTATATAATGTAATGAAAAAAAATAAACTTTCATATATTTTAGATTTATTGCACACCAACTGAAATATTTCAGGTCTTTTATTGTTTTAATACTGATGATTTTGGCATACAGCTCATGAAAACCCCAAATTCCTGTCTCAAAAAATTAGCATATTTCATCCGACCAATAAAAAAAAAGTGTTTTTAATACAAAAAAAGTCAACCTTCAAATAATTATGTTCAGTTCTGCACTCAATACTTGGTGGGGAATCCTTTAGCAGAAATGACTGCTTCAGTGCGGCGTGGCGTGGAGGCGATCAGCCTGTGGCGCTGCTGAGGTGTTCTGGAGGCCCAGGATGCTCCGATAGCGGCCTTAAGCTCATCCAGAGGGTTGGGTCTCGCGTCTCTCAACTTTCTCTTCACAATATCCCACAGATTCTCTATGGGGTTCAGGTCAGGAGAGTTGAGCACAGTAATACCATGGTCAGTAAACCATTGACCAGTGGTTTTGGCACTGTGAGCAGGTGCCAGGTCGTGCTGAAAAACCAAATCTTCATCTCCATAAAGCTTTTCAGCAGATGGAAGCATGAAGTGCTCCAAAATCTCCTGATAGCTCGCTGCATTGACCCTGCCCTTGATAAAACACAGTGGACCAACACCAGCAGCTGACATGGCACCCCAGACCATCACTGACTGTGGGGACTTGACACTGGACTTCAGGCATTTGGGCATTTCCTTCTCCCCAGTCTTCCTCCAGACTCTGGCACCTTGATTTGCGAATGAAATGCAAAATTTGCTTTTATCTGAAAAAAGTACTTTGGACCACTGAGCAACAGTCCAGTGCTGCTTCTCTGTAGCCCAAAAGTGTCTTGACCTGGGGAATGCGGCACCTGTAGCCCATTTCCTGCTCACGCCTGAGCACGGCGGCTCTGGATGTTTCTACTCCAGACTCAGTCCACTGCTTCCGCAGGTCCCCCAAGGTCTGGAATCGGTCCTTCTCCACAATCTTCCTCAGGGTCTGCTCACCTCTTCTCGCTGTGCAGCGTTTTTTGCCACACTTTTTCCTTCCCACAGACTTCCCACTGAGGTGCCTTGATACAGCACTCTGGGAACAGCCTATTCGTTCAGAAATGTCTTTCTGTGTCTTCCCCTCTCGCTTGAGGGTGTCAATGATGGCCTTCTGGACAGCAGTCAGGTCGGCAGTCTTACCCAAGATTGCGGTTTTGAGTAATGAACCAGGCTGGGAGTTTTTAAAAGCCTCAGGAATCTTTCGTAGGTGTTTAGAGTTAATTAGTTGATTCAGATGATTAGGTTAATAGCTCGTTTAGAGAGACTTTTCATGATATGCTAATTTTTTTAGATGAGCTGTATGCCAAAATCATCAGTATTAAAACAATAAAAGACCTGAAATATTTCAGTTGGTGTGCAATGAATCTAAAATATATGAAAGTTAAATTTTTATCATTACATCATGGAAAATAATGAACTTTATCACAATAGGCTAATTTTTTGAGAAGGGCATGTATGGTTTCTAGGTTGTCCTGGGTTGTTTCTAGGGCGTTGTTATGGTATTATGGGTGGTTGTTTGTGTGTTTCTAGGTGGTTGCTAGGGTTTTTCTTGGGAGTTGCTAGGCAGTTGCTAAGATGTTCTAGATGGTTATTAGGCTGTTGCCATATGGTTTCTAGTTTGTTCTGAGTGTTTTCTAGGGCATTGTTATGATATTATGGGTTTGGGTGTTTCTAGGTGGTTGCTAGGGTGTTTCTTGGGAGTTGCAAAGATGTTTTAGGTGGTTATTAGACCGTTGCTATTTGGTTTTTATGGTGTTCTGAGTTGTTTCTAGGGCATTGTTATGGTTTTATGGGTGGTTGATGTCTAGGTGTTTGCTACTAAAAGTTGAAAGTTTTTTTTTCCAGCAAGGATGCATTCAATTTATCAAAAATAAGGTAAATATATTTGTTATACAATTTCTATTTCAAATAAATGCTGTTTTATTGAACTTTCTATTCATCAAAGCCTAAAAAAAAAAATAATAATTCCCCAAAGATATGAAGCCGTTTTAAACATTGATAATGATAATAAAAGTATCTTGAGCCGCACATCAGCATATTAGAGTGATTTCTGAAGGATCATGTGACACTGAATGCTTTGATGCTACACAGTCATATAATATATTTATGATAAAAAAATTAATATATTTATGATAAAAATTCATAAATCATACCAACTCCAAACATACAGTACAAACAGTAGTGTATCAGAATTTAGTCACATAGTTTAAAGGAAAGCATTGAGAAGAAAGTAAGATACTGAACAATTAACTAATTAAGGTTTCAAGAAAAACAAAAAATATATATAGTTATTTAATGTAGCAGCTAATATTTTTTATTTGCAGTGAAAATAGTGATACATTCTATTTACACAAAAAACCTGTATTTTCTTTGCAATAAGTATAATATTTAGATCAAATACTATTTGTACCTCAGTGTTGTTGTACATTAAACAGTATGCAATAATAACATTATTATATTTATTAAAATTATTAAATGGATGCTGCCTTATTGGGACAATTAAGCCCTCCCTAAACCTACCCCTAACTGATAAACACTTATTTATTAAACACACGTTACACACTTCTGAATATTTTCTTCATTTCTATTGAAACTGGTTCCATCCCAAAGAGGCACAAAATCACTCGCTGACCGTTTCCTTGACCGTTCCCGTCTGCCAGTCCCAGTTCAAACAGCCGAGTCTGTAGCCATTTTCAAAAACCATTTAAAGAAGCATCTTTTCCAGCAGCACCTGACCATTTAAGACTAGCACTTATCTATTCTATTAGTTTTTCTTTCAATAAAAAAACGAACTTGAGCACTTGCTGTTGCCCCGTGATGATCTGATTGCTTCCATTGCTCTCATTTGTAGCACAGATGGGATGGTATGAAAATTTCATATCACACTCTCAAAAAACAAAATTGTACCTTTTAAGGTTCAAATTGCCATGGGTACATTTTTGTACCTCTAAGTCAGGGGCAGGCAGGTTCAGCCCTAGAGTCGCTGTCCTGCAGAGTTTAGCTCCAACCCTAATAAGACACCAAAGTATAAAACTCATGGCTCCCAGCATGCATTGCAGCATTTAGTATGTCACCATTGTTAAGATTCATATGCTGATTCTTGATATCTGTGTGCATCTAAACTTTCCCGCTAGAATGTATTTAAAAATCATAATTTTTCTTTCTTGTGGCAAGAAAGTATTCTTGGGATTCATATTTGTTTATGGTTTGTTTTGATTTGAACAGATAATGTTTTAACACTAACACAAACTGACATAAAAAGCCAAGAGTCAAACTAAAGCAAATACTGATCTCCATAATGGTGACCAAACATTTTCAATTAAAAATCAACATCTAAACCTCTGTAAACTCTCAATAAGAGCTTCTGTAGATGTCTTTCAGGGTTAAAGCCAAATGTTTAAACGCTCTTGTTAAAAAAAAACACTGCGCCAGGCTGAGGCTGGCTGGACAGGATTTACAGCAAGTTTTCAAAATCACGATAATCAAACACGGTTTAAATGATAATTGAATTTTATTTTTTAATAATAAATGTATATTGACTGTTCTTCTAGAAGCTCATTTGTGAGGTCAGGCACTGATGTTGGACGAGAAGGCCTGGCTCTCAGTCTCCGCTCTAATTCATCCCAAAGCTGTTCTATCGGGTTGAGCTCAGGACTCTGTGCAGGCCAGTCCAGTTCCTCCACACCAAACTCCTCATCCATGTCTTTATGGACCGACACTTTGTGCACTGGAGCGCAGTCATGCTGGGACAGGAAGGGGCCGTCCACAAACTGATCCCACAAAGTTGGGAGCATGAAATTGTCCAAAATGTTTTGGTATGCTGAAGCATTAAGAGTTCCTTTCCCTGGAACTAAGGGGCCATGCCCACCCCCTGAAAAAACTTCCCCACACCATAATCCCCCCGCCACCAAACTTTACACTTGGCACAATGCATTCAGGCAAGTCCAGACTCGTCCATGGGATTGTCAGACAGAAGCGTGATTGGTCGCTCAGAGAACACGTCTCACTGCTCTAGAGTCCAGTGGCGGCTGCTTTACTCCACCGCATCCCACGCTTTGCATTGCTCTTGGTGATGTAAGGCTTGGATGAGCTGCTCGGCCATGGAAACCCATTCCATGAAGCTCTCTACGCTGTTCTTGAGCTCATCTGAAGGCCACAGGAGTCTGCAGGTCTGGAGCTATTGACTCTGAAGAAAGTTGGTGAATTCTGCGCACTGTGACCCTCAACTTGAACACCTGAATTCAGTGATTTGGAGGCCTGTCCCAATACTTTTGGCAATATAGTGTTTTTTAAAATCTTTTTAGAGCTATATTTTTATAGTTACAGTTGTCGCTCTTGGCGTGACCAGGCCCAATTCACCCTAAAAGGCAGGACAGCTCGCTTTCAAATATTTCTCTTTTCTGATATCTTTCCATCAGTTGGAAAAACAACAGACTGCCCCAAAAATAGCCGTCTTTGACATAACAACTGTCTTCTCCAGACACCGCTCCATGTGTTGAGCTCAGACACATGCTCTCTGGAGGCTACAGGCTAAGCGTGTGCTCCGATGGAGAAAGAAACCACGCAGAATAAAGAGTGTGATACGTGAGGAAAGCAAAGTTGGTTGGAGGGGCTGATATTTGCATAGCTGATGGGCGGGGGGCATGAAACGAAGCGCGATGGTATTTTTAGAGCTGACGGAGGAAGTGGGAGATGTTTATGATTTCAGAGAGACTACTCCCTCCCCGAGGTTCTGCTTCACGCTACGAGCTTTTGGCAGCGCCGTCTCTCTAGTCAACCTGGCAACTGCTCCCTCATGCACTGTAGACTGACAAGAAAACAGTTCACTTCCGTTGCATACACATGACAGTCCAGAAAACGCTTCTGCCGTGACTTTTCAATATGTAAAATCTGTCTCGAGCCTGTTGATGAGCGTTCATTTGTTCAGCTAGGCGTCTTATATCAGGCGCCACAGGAAATGTTTGTTAAAATGATCATTTTCACAGCAAAGACCCATCGGGGAGAAGCAATGAGCCGACTATGCCGTTCATTCATGCTCAGACAGACTAATTCAATAACTAACATCTCACGGACAAAACTTCAATGTCACGGTTTGTGGCTCTGTTTGTGGCTGGTGTTTAGAGATGCGGCGTTCTCTCAAAGAGCGACTGAAAACAACAACTCTCCCTTTGACCCATTTTCTTTAATGTGGCAGACCTCCACAAGGCACCGTTTCCTGACTTGTGTTTTTGTCGGTTCAGCAGGGAAATGCTCTCCTGGGGTAGGAATGAGGCAGTCTCCCTGTTTGGACTTCCTCCTTCCTTCCTGGACGTCCTGGTCCCAACAAAGAGCCCTCACCTGAGCAGGGCATTGTGGGGGAATGTGGACACACTTGAAGACGAGGACAGATCCAAAAAAGTGCAATAAAAGCATCATAACCTTGTATGGTACGTATTATGTTCGAATATTTGTTTGCATTTGATTAAAAAAGACAAAAACAAATATAAATTTCAGAGGATTATTGTCTTTTGGTCACAAAATGTATAATGAAAAATGGCCTAATCCCAATTTTTCTTAACCTTTTGGTGCTCTTCAAAAAAAATAAAAAAATAAAAAAAATATATATATATATATATAAATGCGAATGCAATTTATTTATATATACACACACACTTGTGTATAAATAATTTGCAATGAAATGCTTGTAGTGTATTTTTGTTCAATAATGTTTTTTTATTTAATATGTTGTATTTTCTGTGGATTTTAATAAACTATATTTATGCAGTAGTTATGATCCATTTATTTACTTTTTGACCATGGACCTGAAAATTAAATTTCCAACTTAAACGGTCATAAATCTGCATAAAATTGCTTTGGAGCAACAGACTGAAGTTTGGTCTCTTTTTAAAAAACACACTAGGAAGATTATTGCTGAAGTTTTGTTTTTATTGATGGTTTAACTTAAAGGGTGGGTGAAACACTCAGTTTCAGTCAGTGTCATGTCAATCTTGAGTACCTATAGAGTAGCATTGCATCCTGCATATCTCCGAAAAGTCTTTATTTTTTTAATAATTATATAAGAAAGATGCGCTGTTCCGAGTCTTTCCGAAAAAAGCCGAGCGGGTGGGGGCGTGTCGTGTGAGCGGAGCTAAATAATGACGTGTGCTCGCTGCTGCTATTGTGTTGAGTCGAGTGCGTCATAAAGCTGTGTCATCCCTAACAGCTGGAAAAAAACTTTATTCAAAATAAAAATATGGCTTTTAATCAGATACAGCCATACATCTATGATCCGGAATCAGACCCAGAGGCTGCAGTTGAACAGGAGCAGCAGCAATGATGACTAGAGCAGGACGTCTGTATGTGGTACAAGTTATACACTAACTATATAATATGCTTAGCGGCTTGTGTTATTTACATATTTATACTTGAATTATATCGTCGTATTTTTGTCTTTGAAGGTGTACATGTGGGAAGTGCAGTTGTGCACGTGTGTGTGTGTGTTTACGGGTGGTTTGTGTAGACAGTAAGCGGACTGGTTTTGCACGGCAGGCTAAGTTAGTGTTTACATAGATAGACACGGAATAGTAGCGCATTTGAATGAAGAAGCGCGCTTATTTAGTTCAACATATTTCCCCCCTCTTTGTGTATTGTTGTTTGGAGTGCTTTTACAATACACAAACATAAAGTTACACATATAGTGGCCAGCTAAACAAATGTACACGCACTACACATCGCATGCTCCATTGATCAATTAACTATACGTGATCATGTTTGGGCTAACACAGACAAAAACACAGACATTTGAAGCAGTCTCACTCACCGCCTGCGGTTCTAACGTTGGGACTGCTCCATCCTTTAGCATTAGGCGATCGGAAAATCCGGCGTCGAGCTGGGCCTTGTTTATGAAACAGTCGGCACCGAAATGCAGCGAACAGATATAAACATTCGCGCAACTCAGTTGCTGATCCGGAAAAGCAAATTCCATCCACTGTTGCCTTAACGCGGGGTTTTGGAGAATCTGTGCAGGACTGTCTTGGTCTGGCAACCAAAAACGCACTTTTTGATGTCATTGTTATGTGCTCATCACCTTTCCAGCAGCCTACAAGCCAGCGCTTTGATGGGCGTAGGCTGTTGCTTTCGCTCTCTCCCTCTCTCTCTCTCTCTCTCTCTCTCACGCTCTTCCGGTAGAATTGTCCGTAAGGCCCATACAAGGAAATTCCGCCCCCATTAACGTCAAAGGGGACGCATGATCTCAAAAAACTTGCCGAAACTTATGACTAACCGGAAGTAGTATTTTTGACAAAGAAATACTCCCATCAAACGTCCACCTTAACTTTTGAAACTTTGTCTATGTTTAGTATGGGATTCCAAGTCTTTAACAGTGTAAAAAGATCAGTATGCATGAAACAGCATTTCACCCCCCCCTTTAAAAAAAGTTAACAAAAAGTTTAACAAAATACTATTGGTCAAAGTCATAAATCTACACTAGTTGTGTTCCAAATTCGAGGTTGATATCTCAAATGAGTTTTTAGTCAGATTTTGTTTCTTTGTAAGTAATTTCCCAATGTGCTCATTTCTGAAACTGAACAACAGAAATGTGACTATTTTTTCAGAAACATTTAACCTTTTCGAATCATTTCCATGATTTTGTTGGTGTGTGTTCACATTGCGAGTGCTAAAAACTCTACTCGTAACATTCTGATGAAGTAATTTATTTATTTATTTTTTAAATTGGTCAAAAATGACTGAAGAGCACCAGAGAGTTTTAAAAAGAAAAATAAGGGGAATATATAGTACATGTTTAACCCTAAATTTAATCAATTTAAAGTCACATAAATTCATTATATACAAGAAAAAAAGCAAAAAAAGTAAATTCTTGTATTTATTTAATATTTGGGACTTTTAGGAAAATAGATATTCGTCCCAAAAGCACAAATTATTCTGAACTTTCTCACGGCTGTCAATTATTTTGAAGAGCTGATTGTCTTGCCTTTTACATAAAACGTACATTTTTGTCTAAAAACAAGAAATACAAATCATAATTGTGTTATTTATGCATAAATATAATTATAGTATGATTAACACCATCCATAAATATTCCAAATGAGAGAATTCATTAGTGAAATTCCTTTGTGTCAACATTTTGCTTATCAATTGGCATAAAACATCTCATTAACTTTTCAAAGATGCAGCAAAAATATGATTATGAATAAGTGTTGATTTGGGAAGTGATTAAAATGTGTGAGATTTTTGGTAAATAATGCCTTAATGTTTTCTGTGTTCCCTAAATGTATTCCGGAGGCGTGTAAGGAATATAGTGCTCAACCGCTTTGACTTTCGGCTGAAGTTAAACGAGAGACGCTCAAACACTGAGGACGCATTTCCTGGGGAGATAAACATAATGTCACAGCATAATTTAGACAAAAATTGGGGTTAATTGGTGTCCTGGGAAAGCGTTCCTACTTTATGTCCCTACAAGCTCCCGACCCGCGTGTGTTCCCGGCCGCTGCTTCACTGCCTGTTTATGAATAGTTATAAAAAATAAGGGCCCAGGTACAATAAAAGCCAGTGAATCTAATCTCGGCATGTTCTAGAAACACTGCAACTCGTCTGACAGATTGTCTCTTTAAAATCCCTTTCGCCGCAGCCCTTGGATGGGAGGAGGGGGGACACTTTCCCTCTCTTTCCCTCTCTATCCCTTTTTTTCCCTTTTGTTCGGCATGAACCTAGAGAACCCATCCGCTCGCCGTCCAAGGTCTGGGCACGGCCGCGCTGCTAACCCAGACGCAGCGGATGGAATTGCCATGGGAACGGGCCCCTTGACAACGATTTCATACCCAGGAGAAGAAAAGAGAGCAATATCTCTCTCCCTTTATTCGCTTTCTTTGAGATCCTCTCTCATATTCTCATTCTCTCTCGTCTTTCCTTTCTCTGGCTTTCACTCTGATTTCTCCGATTCTAATTTGCTTTATATATGCCATTTTATATTTTAAAAGACAAATTTTATGTCCTTTATTAAATGGCTGTGATGGTAGATTGAGATTTTGCTACTGTGTCCAAAAGTGATATTTTGTTTTTGATTATACTAATAATACAAATTAATAATAATAAAAAGTTTGATTACACCATCGAAGTATGAGGAAAATATTTACATTTAAAAATATATATAATTTTATATACATTCATATCATGTTTTTAATTATACTAATTATAAAATTATTTAAATGTATAATAATAAATAAAAATGTATGCACTGTAAAACAAAATTGGCTGATTTTGTTGATTTAACTTAAAAAGGTAAGTGACCTGGTTGCCTTAAAATTTTGAGTTTATTGAAATTAAAAATTTGAGTTGATACAATGAAGGAAATTTGTTTAATAAATAGAAACTCAAAATATTATTGTATCTGAACCACATAAAAAATTTGATAAATCATGAAAATAGCACTATTTGGCTGCATCATCACAAATAAAACACACAATTACCCAATATGCTTACAAAATCTTTTAATAATATTTTAATAAAGGTTGTCGAATCTCAAACAATTTTAATTGTATTAACTCAAAATTTTAATTTCAATGAACTCAAAATTTTAAGGCAACCAGGTAACTTTTTTTCTAAATGTGTGTGTGTGTATATGTATATGTGGATATATGGATATTTGGTTGCTAGGCAACGTGGGGGAGAGGACGCTGGCGTTGTCTGTTCGCCGCTTCTCCACCCACAACAAATCATGTTAATGTACTATTAGATTCAGATTTTATTTCCTTATGTTTGTGACTAGTCTAACAGTCAGAGCTACAATTGGGACTGTTGCTGATTGCTGGCAGCCACTGAGAGGTCGTTGTTCGTCGTTTCGCCGTTTTCAACCGCTTCTCTAATGTTTACGTTTGAATTGCTGCGGTTGGTTTCTGGTTTGGGGGACATTTGATGTTTCTCGCCGCGGGTGCTCACTGGTGGTCTCCCTTGGGCTTAAGCTGCATGGTGGCTGAAGTTTGCACCGGGCTAGCGTCATCCGGGCTCTCGTCGGCGGCGCCCGGCATGATGTTGGGATGTTCTGCTCTCGGCTGCGCCGCTGTTCCGTCCTGCATTGCGACCGTGGAGTGACATCTGCGCCGGCCCCGGTGTGTCCACAGAAGTGCCCGGAGGAATGTTCTGCCTCCTGCATGGTGCTGCAGCGATCCCCATCGTTTGAATCATCATGAAGAAGACCCATCATCTGGTCTTCAGCTGTCGTGCCTCGGCGATGTCATCGGGACACTGCCGCTGGGAGAAATCTGAAACATGGAGTGGACCACAGTGTGCTGCGGAGCTAACAGAGACTTCCACCATCAGCTGTTTTCTGTCCACCATCAGCTCTGTTTCTGTTCACCATCCGCTCTGTTTCTGTCCACCATCAGCTCTGTTTCTGTTCACCATCAGCTCTGTTTCTGTTCTGTTTTCTGTGTTGGTTGATTGTTTGTAGTATTCTATATTTTTACTTGTTATTCATTTTTTGTTGTTACCCCCCCCCCCCCCCCCCTTTGTTGCACTTTGAGATTCTTCGGAATGAAAAGTGCATTATAAATAAAATCTATTATTATTATTATTATATATATATATATATATATATATATATATATATATATATATATATATATATATATATATATATATATATATATATATATATATATATATATATTTTTTTTTTTTTTTTTTTTTTATCTGACAAAATTATTTGGCAACCTATGGGTTTTATTTTACTATGAAAAAAAAGCTGACAGGAAAAAGCAATATAATCAGTTATTAATATTTCATTGGTTCGGTCTTGTTTTTGCATGTGTTCATAATCATAATCCTTGAAAATAAAACCATCGACTCCAAGCACAACTTCACAATATGCTGACAAAATATTAATAATAATATTTGAATAAAGGGCGAAGATGTTAATTTTCCTAGTATGTGTGGTTATAAGTAGACTGTGCTTTATATTATTTTTGCAATATAAATGCACACAAAGAAGTTATGAAGAAAAACATGAGTTCAAATTGCTTTTTTTTCTTGTTGTGAAGTTTTTAACAGTCAGACTTTTGTTATGAATAATCAGATTTTTAGACTACAAGTCTCTATAAAAGTGAAAATGGTGAAATGCAGAATCTTCCATAAAAATATAAAGTATTCATGTATTATCATAAAAAATAGGCATTTGAATATATGCACAATGTTAAGAATGAGATAATAAATATGCTTTAACTACACTTTTCACTACAATGCTATAAAAAGAAAAACTGTTGGTAACACGTAAAGCCGTTATGTATAATGCATTATAAAAGTATTTCGATGCATTAGTTACGCCTTGTAATGCGTAATTGTAACCTCAGTTATAATACCCTTTTTAGAAAGTAATGCATTGAAACACAAACAACTAACTTTAGATTAAAAAAAGGATTTGTGAATATTGCAATGCATTTTAACATTGGTTATAATTACTAATTAAAAGATACTCAATCAGGCACAATATTATGACCACCTTCCTAATATTGTTGGTTTCCCTTTTGCTCTCAAAACAGCCCTGACCTTTCGAGGCATGGACTCCACTAGACCCCTGAAGGTGTGCTGTGGTGACATGGTCTCAGCGGAGCGTGTCAAAGTAACATCCACATGGATGGAGGACCCAAGGTTTCCCAGCAGAACATTGGCCAAAGCATCACACTGCCTCCGCCGGCTCGCCTTCTTCCCATAGTGCATCCTGGGGCCATGTGTTCCTCAGGTAAGCCACACACACACACCCGGCCATCCACGTGATGTAAAAGAACACGTGATTCCTCAGACCAGGCCACCTTCTTCCATCTGTGGTCCAGTTCTGATGCTCACGTGCCACTGTTGGTGCTTTCGGCGGTGTCAGGGGTCAGAGGTCACCCTGACTGGTCCATACGCCTCAAACTGAGCTGCTCTGTGTATTCTGACAGCTTTCTATCAGAGCCAGCATTAACTTCTGGAGCAGTTTGAGCTCCAGTAGCTCGTCTGTTTGATCGGACCCCACGGGCCAGCCTTCGCTCCCCACGTGCATCAATGAGCCTTGGCCGCCCATGACCCTGTGGCCGGTTCTCCACTGGTCCTTCCTTGGAGCACTTTTGATAGATACTGACCACTGCAGACCGGGAACAGCCCACAAGAGCTGCAGTTTTGGAGATGCTCTGACCCAGTCGTCTAGCCGTCACAATCTGGCCCTTGTCAAACTCGCTCAAATCCTTACGCTTGCCCATTTCTCCTGCTTCTAACACATCAACTCTGAGGACAAAATGTTCACTTGCTGCCTAATGTATCCCACCCACTAACAGGAGCTGTGATGAAGAGATCAGTGTTATTCATCTGTCATAATGTTGTGCCTGATCAGTGTATAATGCATTATATATTACATGTTTTTTCCCCTTAGAACCTTTAGTGCAATGAATCATCCCATGCATGTTTAATGCTCTTCATGGAACCATTGATGCCAGTTAACAACGTTTATTTTTAAAAGGAATGAGAGTTTTATCATCACACCCTCCCCAGTGTCCATATGGGAGACCGCATGTTGTGTGAGAGTGAGAGACTGTTTTCAGTGGAAAAAATCCAGTAAATTTGCAGTGTGGTGATGAAAGCAATCAGTCTCTTTTCTTAAAACAAAATCTGCACTTCACCAGAAAGTGATCACCGTATGATCTACATGATGTGCTTCTCTATTAAAACAAACAACATTTTGCACTCAAGTATTGAACATAATGAGTCAATCAGTAATTTTCCATTTCTTCAAGACGTTGCTTTATTATGTCCTGTTAAACACAGAAAGAGCGTCGTTTCTTGCACATTTCCCGCTTTGATTCTTCTCTGTTGTGTCTAGGCATCGCCACAGGCCTGAATATTTGTGGCAGGAGCTCGTCGCTGCGACAGGAGGCAAGAACCTAATCTTCCCGCGCATCCAGGAAGCGTAATCCGTTCAAAGTGGCACCTCGCGCAGGAGAAGAACAAAAATTACCATTCATCTTCCATCAAGGCGCACAGCTAAAGCTGCGTTTCATCTCCTCAACTGACTCAGCCGAGGAGAAGCTGCGCCGACAGCGAATGTGACATCTGATTTGTAGGCTGTCTAATCACAGGAGAGGGTGAACATCTCCTCTCGGAGAAGGGCTCTGCTCACGGAGGAGAGCCCGTCCTGATTCACAGAGATCACAGGGAAGGCGGAAGGGGCGAATAACGCTTCAAATGCACGTTCCAATTAACTAAATTAGATTTAATTGAGCACAAGAGAGGATTCTCTATCCTAATTAGGTTAGCAAAATATTGAAGCTTCACGCGTATTAATCACACCATCACAAGATGGTGATGATGATACAGGTATCTGATTTTTCGAAAAGACGAAATAATCCACATGTTTGTTGCATGTGATTAATAATGCGAAGGGAATGATGTTCTCATCATTAATCTCAAACCTGCAGTGAAAGTTTCAGAGATGTCAAAAAGTGCAGCGTCCCAATTCATCTACTTATACTACGCCCTACAAGTAAAATCCAACAGTCATTCTTTTTCTAACTAGCAGTTTTTAGTTAACTGTACTTAATATTCTAACTAATCCACATACTATACCTTGTTTAGAAACCCCAGGTTAAAGGGATAGTTCATACAAAAAATTGAATTATCCCATGATTTATCTCCCACAAGTCATCCTAGGTGTGTATGACATTCTTCTTTCAGACGAATACAATCAGAGTTATATTAAAATATCCTGGCTCTTCCAAGCTTTATAATAGCTGTGAATTGTTTCGTTTTCGAAGTCCATAAAAGTGCATCTATCCATCATAAAATTACATCTATTTATCATAAAAGTGCATTTATCCATCATAAAATGTGCATCCGCCTATCATAGAAGTGCATCTATCCATCATAAGTGCATCTGTCCATCAAAAAAGTGCATCTGTCCATCATAAATGTGCATCCGCCTATCATAGAAGTGCATCCATTCATCATAAAAGTGCATCTGTCCATCATAAAAGTGCATCTGTCCATCATAAAAGTGCATCTATCCATCATAAAAGTGCATCTATCCATCATAAAAGTGCATCTATCCATCATAAAAGTGCATCTATCCATCATAAAAGTACATCTGTCCATCATAAAAGTACATCTGTCCATCATAAAAGTGCATCCATTCATCATAAAAGTGCATCTGTCCATCATAAAAGTGCATCTGTCCATCATAAAAGTGCATCCATCCATCATAAAAGTGCATCTGTCCATCATAAAAGTACATCTGTCCATCATAAAAGTGCATCCATTCATCATAAAAGTGCATCCATCCATCATAAAAGTGCATCCGTCCATCATAAAAGTGCATCCATTCATCATAAAAGTGCATCTGTCCATCATAAAAGTACATCTGTCCATCATAAAAGTACATCTGTCCATCATAAAAGTGCATCCATTCATCATAAAAGTGCATCTGTCCATCATAAAAGTACATCTGTCCATCATAAAAGTGCATCTATCCATCATAAAAGTGCATCCATTCATCATAAAAGTGCATCCATCCATCATAAAAGTGCATCCGTCCATCATAAAAGTGCATCTATCCATCATAAGTGCATCTGTCCATCATAAAAGTACATCTGTCCATCATAAAAGAGCATCTATCCATCATAAAAGTGCATCTGTCCATCATAAAAGTGCATCCATTCATCATAAAAGTGCATCTGTCCATCATAAAAGTGCATCCATTCATCATAAAAGTGCATCTGTCCATCATAAAAGTGCATCTGTCCATCATAAAAGTGCATCCATCCATCATAAAAGTGCATCCGTCCATCATAAAGTGCATCTATCCATCATAAAAGTGCATCTATCCATCATAAAAGTACATCTGTCCATCATAAAAGTACATCTGTCCATCATAAAAGAGCATCTATCCATCATAAAAGAGCATCTATCCATCATAAAAGTGCATCTATCCATCATAAAAGTGCATCCATTCATCATAAAAGTGCATCCATTCATCATAAAAGTGCAATATATCTGATATCTATTAATATATAGATATCAATTTCAAAGGTCCTTACATCCGAAAACAGCAAAAGAACCAAAACCCACAACGACACTTAAACAAATATAGTAAACAATAGAATAAAAATGTCAAATTATGTCAATTTTTTTGCCAGAAAATAGTTTTATTATATACAGAAAGCACATTCTCTTTTCTCCCGCTCAAATCCGCACACAGACACACGCATACACACACACACAAACGTGTTGTCAGCGCCGCTCTGATTTTATCAGTAAAATAGTTTAGCATCTTAAAAACGACATGCCTTTTCTCACTAGCGAGGGAATAATGTTGCTGTTCTTGAAGCAGATCAACCTACACTTTCACTATTAGTAGAGACACTGGAGCCAAACACAGGAACAAACACACACTCAGGTCATTCGCACACACTTAATCTCTTTCTCTAATAACTGCATTAGTCTGCATATCAGTGGCTCAAGCTTCCGTTACGAGCTCTAAAATGACGTTTTGAAAGGGGCCGATTAAAGGGGCTGTCTACATGACACTATTTTCAACTAAAAATCAAAAACTTTTAAAGCATTTTGGCCATTCATTGCAAATGTCTATATCTTGCAATAATGACTTTTTTCCTCAGAACTGAGAGTTTATATCTCACAATTAGCTTTTTTTGCTTCATTTACGTTACTCTTGCGCAAATGGAAATCAGGCCTGCGAATTAAAAATATTACTTTTTTTATCTTGCAATAATTTTTCTCATAATTGTGAGATGTAAACACGCAATTGCGAGTCATAAAGTGCATTTCCGAAGAAAAAAAGACGGAGAATTCCGACTTTATAACTGGCAATTGAGTTTATCACGCAATTCTGGGAAAAAAGTGAGAATTGTGAGATAAAGGGAGATATTGGGAGATTCCCCCTTCTATGTAAAGCACTTTGAGTGCCTAGAAAAGCGCTATATAAATGTAACAAATTATTATTTTATTATTATTATAAAGGCTGCGTCCCAAACCTGGAAAATGCTGCCTTCGGGGGACAAATTTCAAGGCAGGAAGGCATCAAGCAATGTCCGAATCCAATTTGAACAGCATACACGTGTCCTTCGCTGCCTTTGATATCCCACAATCCTGTGCTTGCCATTCTGTGATAGTTGAGCTAGGGGGAAAAGATGGCGTCCGAAAGTTGCGGTTTCTGGATAGTTTGTGTGTACATGTGTTTTTTACTAATATTTTCCACTTCTGATGTCATTTGTAGCGAGAAATCATTACTGTAGTAATCAAATATGTGTTAAGTTCTCACCAAAGCTCTCTCTATTTTGCTGTCGCTCATTAAACTGTAACACTGCCTGTCCGAAATCGTTTCGTGAGATGCCTTCATGTACAAACGCTGCCTTACAAGCCATTGCCTAAAAAGGCAGCGAGGCAGCGAGTCCGCTGCCCGGGTTTTCGGTTGCAGCCAAAATGTCACAATTACCTTTTATTATTCTTTAGTGGAAACCAGCTTCCATAAACATGCTCGGTGCCATCGCCATCTACTGGCCAGAATACAGCGTTTTTAGTCGTTTCTGTGGATCTGTGTGAATGGGGATCATTTGGACAATGTCGTTGTTGGTTTTTATTAAATAATGTTTGTGTAATCGTACCCTAAGAAATCCCACACACCAGATTGTCCCAGTAAACATTAGGGATGGGTAAAGACATTGACCTCTCGATTTTATTTGATTCTAATTTTTATGAACTGATATCGATCCTTAAAGCTACAGTGTGTGATATTTTCCCCCATCTAGCGGTGAAAATGTACACTCTCAGAAAAAAAGGTACACGGCTGTCACTGGGGCGGTACCCTAAGGTACAAAAGTGAAAAGGTACATCTTTGTACCTTTCACCCATAAATGGTACATATCAGTACTTTAAGAGAGTGTATTAGTACTTTAAAGGTACATAGTAGTACCTTTAAGGTACATATTAGTACCTTTTCAGTTTTGTACCGTAGGGTACCGCCCCAGTGACAGCCATGTACCTTTTTTTCTGACAGTGTATATGACCATCCAGTGAATATTAGTTTCTGTTCCTCTCAATTCTGATTTCGTTTTAACTCCTACGGTGGCCGATTTAGTCCAAGATTAACATGGCAATCCCTCTCTTCACATTCGACACGGTGCCATCGAGTGTTAAAACGCGAAAGGCGAAGCTTGAATTTACGGGTATGTCCCTCTTTGGCTACTGTACTTTCAAGATGGAGGAGCAACATGGCGACCGGCATTCGAACCCCTCACCCGTATGTATTTTCAATGGCATATTATAAACTTACGAGAATACTTTATTACTTGAAAGAAGTAAATATACATTAATGAGCACATATTTTTGAAAGAACTAAGTGTTTTTAGCTAAGAATAAACTAAAAAAGTTACACAGTGTAGCTTTAAATTCCAAGTATCAATAAGTATATCCTGTTTATCAGATGATGAGTGAACGGGACATTGCAGCGTCTCCCATCCAATAAATCACAATAATATTTGTGCTGTTACTATTGATATGAAACAGCCTCAGATTTTACAAATTTTAAGATGAAAACATAAATAACGTTTTGGCGCTGTGGTGTGAGATTGCTCAGCTCAAGAGAAGCGGCACATGAACCGATCATCTCTTCCTCTTTAATACCAGTCACAGCGCAAAACAAACATGAACGCGCATCAAGTGTGTTAAAAGATGGAGTACAACATACCGAAATCCTTGTCACGTTATCGCTCAATCAGTGTTTCAACCGACGACAGTAAAACAGTAACGTCACATTTACCTCAGAAAAACCACATCCAGTGTCCATAAACTCGTTAGTCAGCTAGAAAAATTACCTCTAGAGGAGCATTTCGTTAAATACACTACAGGCCAAACGTTTGGACTCTTTTGAAAGAAGTTTCTTCTGCTCATCAAGCCTGCATTTATTTGATCAAAAATACAGAAAACATGTAATATTGTGATATATTATTACAATTTACAATATTTGGTTTTCAATGTATTCTCCTTTAAATGCTGATTTATTTCTGTGATAAAGCTGAATGTTCAGGATGGTTCCCCCAGTCTTCAGTGATCATGATCCTTCAGAAATCATTCTCAGATGAGGATTCATTAGGAGTGTTGGACACAGAGCTGATGATTAATATATCTGAGGAATAAAAGGCTCAAAAGAACTGCATTTATTCAAAATAAAAACATATTTTCAAATATTATAAATCTCCTTTACTATCATTTTTTTTTATCAATTTAACACATCCTTGCTGAATAAAATTATTGATTTATTTAAAAAAAGAGAAAATACTGACCAGTAGCCTAGTGTATATTGTTGTTACAAAAGTATTATAAAATATATATTATAAAAAAGTATCACAGGTTATGAAAAAAAAGAACTGTCTCCAACACTCGTAATGAATCCTCATCTGAGAATGATTTCTGAAGGATCATGATCACTGAGGACTGGAGGAACCATCCTGAACATTCAGCTCTGAGCACAGAAATAAATCAGCATTTAAAGTAGAAAACATTGGAAACCAAATATTTTAAATTGTAATAATATATCACAATATAAAAAAAAAAATCTGTATTTTTGATCAAATAAATGCAGGCTTGAGGAGCAGAAGAAACTTCTTTCAAAAACATTACAAATAGTAATGAGTCCAAACTCAATATTTAATGCAATAACGTTTTTATGACAGCCACTATTTAAATGTTTATATTTCATATAACTTAATTAATATTTTAAAAAAAGTGTAGTGTAAGCGTTTGTATACAAATCAGTTAATTTTAAAGGTGCACTATATGTAATGTTGAGTTATTTTTCCCAAAACAAGACGATTACTTTTGCTTGTCTAGTTAATACTTCTTGTTTTAAGAATGATTAGATGTTTCAGGAGAAAAACACTAAGTAAGAAAAGCATTTTTTTCCAGTACGCGTGGAGTCTGAGCCCGTGATGCGATGCTCCAGATTCCTCCGGGACAACAGCAGCTCTGTGTGTCTGAACCGCCGTCTGGAACTGATTAATGCCAGTTCGCCTGCTCGCTTCTCTTTTCTTACATTAAAAAAAGTAAAAGTACTACAGTAAGGTGTCTACTTAAACGGTTAGTTCACCCAAAAATGAAATGTCTGTCATTAACTCCTCCCCCTAATGTCGCTCCACACCCGTAAGACCTCCGTTCATCTTCACACACAGTTTAAGATATTTTATATTTAGTCCGAGAGCGTATGCAAGTGTATGCACACTATACTGTCCATGTCCAGAAAGGGAATAAAAACATCATCACAGTAGTCCATATGAGACATCAGTGGGTTAATTAGAGTCTCTTGAAGCATCCAAAATACATTTGGGTCCAAAAATAACAAAAACTACGACTTTATTCAGCATTGTCTTCTCCTCTGAGTTTGTGTTCAATCCTCAAATAAAGATTCAAACGGTTATGAATCAGCGAATCGATTCATGATTCGGATCGCCAATGTCACGTGATTTCAGCAGTTTGACACGCGATCCAAACACGTGACATTAATGACATCAATTTAATTTTTGGGTGAACTAACCCTTTAATGCCAGTTCGCCTGCTCGCTTCTCTTTTCTTACATTCCTCTCTTAAAGGGCGTTCACACTGACAGCGGTTTGCGTCCGTAAGACGTTCATTTACAGGAGAGTTCTGGCAACATGAGCGACAGCCGGGCCGCCTACTGGCACCAGTGCATTAGCATACTGACATACTAATCACACTCTTTCAGTATTTAGCATGCATACTGTGTACAGTGTGCAGATTTTCTATTGGTATAGGAATGTGCAGTATGGCACGATGATGCAATGCACTCGTCTTGAGTTTTGGCACTGATTTCTTGACTTGTTTATTCATGAGTACGCAAAGAAATGTATACAAGAGCTATTTTATTATTGAAAAAAATGATGCCACATGCAATGTAATGCGACAATGTTTAAAAAACAGTTGTTATTGCAAAAAAAACAACAACAACAACAACAACAACAACTTGGAAGAATGTTTGTAACCAAGCAGCCATTCACTACCATAGAGTCAGAGCGTATTTAGGCCACGCCCACATCGTTTAGGCCACGCCCACATCGGCCCACGCGCCCACACAACGCTCTCCATTGACTTTGTATTGCGTGACGCTGCCTCCTTGATATTTTGGACTTATTACAAAAAACAGAACAATGTCTAAACGATATATGTGATGTGATATGTGACTGTGTGCAGCAAACAAGCTAAAAAAAACACATAGCTACGTTTTTATAAGCTGTCGACTCAAAAAAACGAGCATTTAAGGAGATAAAAGTGGATACAGCAGGAAGAATGCAGGTCAGTTTTGGGATCCTGACACTCAGTATGTCTCATTATGTCTAAGTGTGCAGTAAACATTGTGTCCAATATCCAAATGTCAGTTTTATATATTCTATTTCCTGTCGCTGACTACTTTCCCCTCCAGTGGGCGTAGTTCTCAGTGTAATATAACATGTCCCGCTCTGTCTCTATTGCATGTATGCACTTATGTCTTTAAACGCTCGTTTTTTGGGTCAGCGGTTTATTAACACTTCTGGGTTTTTGGTTCTGGGTTTTTTAGCTTGTTTTCTGTACACCTTGTCACATATCAGCTTTTAGATATTGTTAGTTTTTTTTGTTATAAGTCAGAAATAACAAGGAGGCGCTTCCCGCAATAGAAAGTCAAAGGAGAGCGTTGGTTTGTTTCCCCCCCCGGTGGGCGTGGCTTTCAGATTATGACGCGTGTCGCTCTGTCTCTATAGTAGGGGAAAAAATACTACGGTAGTGAATGGTTGCTCTATCTGCTTTGTTACAAACATTCTTCCTAGTATCTTCTTTTGTGTTCAGCAGAAGGAAGAAACTCATACACGTTTGGAACAACATGAGGATGAGTAAATGATGACAGAATTTTCATTTTATGGTGAACTGTCCCTTTAAATCTATTAAAAGTGGTTTTCAGTAATTAAAATAAAGTTACCATAAAATCAAGCGGCAACCTCCCGCGATCTCTCTTGAAGCCAAAAATGTAAACTGCAATTCCTCGACTGGCCACTAGAGCGGCTCCAGAAGGAGCAGAATGTCATTGAGCCTCATGTTAAAATGCCCAACTTTACAGCAGAAAAAAACATGTTTACAGCAATGTGTACAAATTGCGCTTTTGTTCTATACGGCTAATTTTGACCTTCATGACAACTGTGAGGGGAGTAATTTTTTTTATAACTCATTCGTTTACGTTATATAAAGCCTTAAAGTTCTGCATAATTAAGGGCGTGGTTACAGGTGGATAGCCATTTATCCGCCGTCTATAGTCATTGTGTCACCTAAGCTCCGCCCACATCCCGCCTTTTTGCCCATCTTCTGTTATCCGGGAGTGACACGCGATGACTCGCTCACAAGATGGCGACGCCCAGCTCGCCTCTACTTTACGCTTCAGAACGGCTCTTCAGAATCCTATGGGTGACATCACGGACACTATGTCCATATTTTTTACAGTCTAGGCACAAAATATAAGACATGATAGGTTGTAAGGCTGTTTTATCGACGTATATATTTTTGTTTTATTGTAAAGAATTATGCCTTTATGAATGCATTTATTTTACCTCTGGAAAAATACATAAAATAAAATATAAATTTTAGGTGAAAATTTGAAATGTTGCCTTTGGTAATTAGCTGAAAATAAGTGTAAGCTAGAGTACTTAAATAAAACTGAAATATACATATAAATATAAAAATACAATACATATAATTACTTTTTACTTACATATAATTTTTTTTTAAATATAGGAATAATTCAATATATTAATGCTATAATATTATAGAAATAATACTGAAAAATTATCTAAATGTGTAAAATATGATAATATTTTTAATACATTTTGCACTTTCATTTCCAGCCTTCTTTTTAAAATAACCATTCTAACATTGTTTTTTGTGCAAATACTTTATAAAAGCTTAAAACATGACATTCACCTCAAAGTTCAAAAAGTCTATTTTTACGTTATATTTCTGTCAATAATGAGTTAACATTTAACGAGCGACGGGAAATGTTTTTGGACGCTAGATTTTTATTTTTCCGCCATTGCGAAAGAAAGCCCCGTCTACAGTGAAATCTCATTGGTCCAAAACCGCGTTTCGCATAACCGCTGGAATTAAAGTCGCGATGTAACGTAAGTAGCGTTTACAGATTTATATCTGTATATCCAAGTGAATTAGTGGAAAACAAAAAAAACGGGATTGGGACTTGCATCAGTGTCGATTGGATGGAGGCGGACCTGAACGTGAGATAGCGAAAGGGGGCGGGGTTTAAGCAAAGTAAATGATTGGAGACGTTCGACATGCGTTGAGTTTGATTTAAATTACTGGGTAAAAATGTATTTGTTCACAGAAAGATCAATAACATGACATTTTCATTTTTAATGCTGACTTTAAACATCAGATATCTCGTTTACATCGGTGTATTTTTTGTCGTGTTTCCAGTTCGATATATCTCTTAAATCAAGATGTGTTTACTTGAGAAGCAAAAATAAAGTTTTTAAGTGTGGATAAATGAGAAATTGACTAAATGAAGTGAGGTTATGCTTAAAACAAGAACAAATATAAGCCAGTGGGGTCTGAAAAAATAAACTGAATTCAAAGCGAAAACGTGAATTCGCACTGGAAGATATTTGTTCTTGCTTAAAGCATATTAATTAATGTTGATCAGTTTATCATTAAGCCATGCATCTTGATTTATAAATGTGTAGAGAAAAATACAGAAAGTTTTTTTTTTTTTTTACACCCAATGAATTTAATGAAATCCTATGCTTTCAGACAAACGTGCAGAAGGAGCTCATGTTAAAGAAAGAAGCCACTGGTCAAGCACTGAAGGTAAGTATGCAGTCAGTCAGTATCACACTTTGCACATGTGATTCAAACTAAAGCATTGATCTGTGAGATGAGCAGCGTGTGTGTGTGTGTGTGTGTGTGTGTTCATGGATAAAGACGTTCACTGTTGCACATCCTCACACAGTGGCAAACTTGTGGCTTGTGGCTTGCCATGATTGATTCTTTATCAGCGGCGCTGTTGTAGTGTTCACTTCTCTCCTAGACAGACAGCATGCCTCTCGGAGCTCCTACCGAGCGCCTTTAACACGCAGAAGTGAGTGAATCGGTGGAGACGGATGCTTACCTGTTGTGAAGGTGTCGACACGCGGACGCTGCAAGTTTGAGTCAGCGATCCTCCGTCCGGATACGAATCCCGCTGGATGCGACAGCACAATAATAATGAGAAGCCGAGCGGATCAGTCCTGCGGCAGGCAGCTAGCGGAGCGCAGAAGACTCACTTTGCGTGCTGCCGTTAGGTCATGCTCAAAGTATGTCTGTGCAATGTTCTGCAAGCTCAGGGAAACCACATCCTCTGACATACCTCCTCTATCCTGCTGCCTGCGTCTCTCTCTCTCTCTCTCTCGCTCGCTCTGACTGTCTGAGAGATGACAGACCGAGCTGACCCAGACACAGTTCACTCCCTCTCTCTCTCTCTCTCTCTCTCTCTCTCTCTCTCTCGCTCTCTCTCCTTCTCTCTATCTCTTTCTCTCTCTCGCGTGGGGCTTCTTCAGCAACCGACACAGTTCCTGCCCACCAACTGAAGAATCCAACTGAGAAGGAGGAGGTGCTGTGAACGAGAGAGAGAGAGAGAGAGAGAGAGAGAGAGAGAGAGAGAGAGAGAGAGAGAGAGAGGAGGGGAGACGGATAAAAAGAGTGGGGGAGCAGTTCTTTTGGAAATTACACTGAAATAAAAAGAAAGACTGGTGAGAATGCAGCGTGCCTGAGGATTGAAAGAGCATGAAAATAACCAAAACACTGAGGGAAAATTCAGCTCTAATATCTCTAATGTTTCTCCAAGACCGCAATGAGATTAAATGGAGAGCAAATTAGTTTAGAGGTTCTCAGCGTCCAAATGCTGTGAAAATCAAAAGGAGAGATTTTGTATTTAAAAAACTTCTTTATAACAGCAGATAATCACAGGACCTTCCTCAAAAAAGAAAACAACACGCACACACACGCACACATATATATCTTTCATTGCATGAATTATGAAAACCTCAGTCAAGATTTTGTCCTATGTGTTTTTATTGCTCTTTTTACACTTCAACTTTCATATTCAAAGAGATTTTCAGATGTTGACTTTAGTGGACAGTATGCGTTTATGGTTTTATCTGAAGAGATACTGTATTAAACATAACACAGTAATAATACAGCAATATTGTGTGTATTTAACAAACCAATTAACACATTTATAACACAAAATCGAATGAAAATGTAAAAAATATAAACGGTAAATATTGCGAATGCCATTGAACTTCATTCAAGTTGAACTTTGCTTATCAATTTAAGGATGTGATTCCATCAGAGATCTGTACAACCTCTCGGTGGAAACCCAACTCAGAATATGTTGAAACAATCCCTCAAGTGTACCAGTAAGAGTAACGCATTACAAGTAACTTACATACTGTAATCAGATTACTTTTTAGATATTATGAATAAAGTAATGCATTAAAAATAACTTACATATTGTAATCAGATTACTTTTTAGATATTACGAGTAAAGTAATGCATTAAAAATAACTTACATAATGTAATCAGATTACTTTTTGATTTAAAGAGTAAAGTAATGCATTACAAGTAACTTACATAATGTAATCAGATTACTTTTTAGATATTACGAGTAAAGTAATGCATTACAAGTAACTTACATATTGTAATCAGATTACTTTTTAGATATTACGAGTAAAGTAATGCATTACAAGTAACTTACATAATGTAATCAGATTTCTTTTTGATTTAAGGAGTAAAGTAATGCATTACAAGTAACTTGCATAATGTAATCAGATTACTTTTTGATGTTATGAGTAATGCATTACAAGTAACTTGCATTATGTAATCAGATTGCTTTTTGATTTAAGGAGTAAAGTAATGCATTACAAGTAACTTGCATAATGTAATCAGATTACTTTTTGATGTTATGAGTAATGCATTACAAGTAACTTACATAATGTAATCAGATTACTTTTTGATTTAAGGAGTAAAGTAATGCATTACAAGTAACTTGCATCATGTAATCAGATTACTTTTTGATGTTATGAGTAATGCATTACAAGTAACTTGCATTATGTAATCAGATTACTTTTTGATTTAAGGAGTAAAGTAATGCATTACAAGTAACTTGCATAATGTAATCAGATTACTTTTTATTTAAGGAGTAAAGTAATGCATTACAAGTAATTTACATAATGTAATCAGATTACTTTATGATTTAAGCAGTAAAGTAATGCATTACAAGTAACTTACATAATGTAATCAGATTACTTTATGATTTAAGCAGTAAAGTAATGCATTACAAGTAACTTACATAATGTAATCAGATTACTTTTTATTTAAGGAGTAAAGTAATGCATTACAAGTAATTTACATAATGTAATCAGATTACTTTATGATTTAAGCAGTAAAGTGATGCATTACAAGTAACTTACATAATGTAATCAGATTACTTTTTATATTTAAGGAGTAAAGTAATGCATTACAAGTAACTTGCATAATGTAATCAGATTACTTTTTGATTTAAGGAGTAAAGTGATGCATTACAAGTAACTTGCATAATGTAATCAGATTACCTTTTGATTTAAGGAGTAAAGTAATGCATTACAAGTAACTTGCATAATGTAATCAGATTACTTTTTGATTTAAGGAGTAAAGTAATGCATTACAAGTAACTTGCATAATGTAATCAGATTACCTTTTGATTTAAGGAGTAAAGTAATGCATTACAAGTAACTTGCATAATGTAATCAGATTACTTTTTGATTTAAGGAGTAAAGTAATGCATTACAAGTAACTTAAATAATGTAATCAGATTACTTTTTATTTAAGGAGTAAAGTAATGCATTACAAGTAACTTGCATAATGTAATCAGATTACTTTTTATTTAAGGAGTAGAGTAATGCATTACAAGTAACTTGCATAATGTAATCAGATTACCTTTTGATTTAAGGAGTAAAGTAATGCATTACAAGTAACTTGCATAATGTAATCAGATTACTTTTTGATTTAAGGAGTAAAGTAATGCATTACAAGTAACTTGCATAATGTAATCAGATTACCTTTTGATTTAAGGAGTAAAGTAATGCATTACAAGTAACTTGCATAATGTAATCAGATTACTTTTTGATTTAAGGAGTAAAGTAATGCATTACAAGTAACTTAAATAATGTAATCAGATTACTTTTTATTTAAGGAGTAAAGTAATGCATTACAAGTAACTTGCATAATGTAATCAGATTACTTTTTATTTAAGGAGTAGAGTAATGCATTACAAGCCAATGTATAGGATGATGCACTAGGGTCCACTTTAAAGGGTTGACGTGCAACTACGCCATCAAACAGGGCCGGCGCTCCGCACACGCACATCACGCACTGCGCGTAGGGCACCAAGTGCTTGGGGGGGCACAAAAAAATCTGGGTCGTGAAAAAATCATCACAATAGGCTAGCCTACTAGTATAAATAACACATAAAATATTTCTAAAAGCATGTTAATATAAAAATGCAATACAAAAGTAATATAGGCTGTTATGAAGGACTGTCATGTGTACATAATAATGTACTATGATTGTTTAAAATCATAGTTTACCGCGAACTGAAAGTAGTAGCATAGATCCTTATCTATCGCAATCGTGCATAGACAATTCTAATGGAGAACGAGTATTCCTCTGTACTATAATTATTATAAGACATGTTTACATATATTTACCATGAGTGCTATATTCTTTGTTGTACATTCGCGAGCTAAATGTGTATGCCGTAAATGCACCGTTGTGTTGTTTACATAAAGGCAGCCGGAATGGCGCTAATGACGTTACGGCCGGGAGTTCGAGCCCCGCTCAGAACAGGATTCTTACATGATGATAAAATAAGCCTACATGACAATTTATAGGCTAGTAAGTGCGGATTTCATTTCTTGTGTAACAGTTTAGTACTTTGTACTGTTATTTGTCCATTGTTATCATAATTACACATCATTTATGTGTACTGCTATTGGCATCCTTTTGTATATTGTTATTTACCAATTTGTATGTATATTTTCAGAACCACAAACTTGCCCCGACTTATGGTGGAGAATAAATGTTACAGAAGAAACATCAGAGTCCTTATTGCATTCTAACTGGATGTGCCATAGTGATTGCAACCAATTACAACCAGACAAAGTACTTCAAAACATAGGCCTAGACCAAATTAGTCGAGAAAAAGGTGAATCTCTGTGCCAGACTCCCTCTGGTTTTCAGTAGAATCCCTGAATATTTTGTCTTGTGGTTATCAATGGGGACGTGGTTCAGAAACTGTCATATGATGACCTGATAGCTGATTTTGCAGCTAGGAAATGTAGACGTGTGCCTCTGTAGGGCCTCTGACAACTGATGGTAGTGAAAATGTTTAATATAGTTCTATAGAATAGCAGAATGGACTCTTTATAGAGATGTAGTCCCTCTGTTGAGTAATTTGTACTGTGCAGTTATGCATGGTTATTAGCAGTTTAAAACGTGCACTTTAAAATTCATACTTTATAAAATTCATAGACTTATTCTATTTACACAAAAGTTTTTTTTTGCACTTTTAACTTTCTGTGTTTACATTGTTCAGTTTCAATTATTCATTTGCAGCAGTTATTTTGGAAGTAAAGAGAACCTAAATAAGAAATTCTGAATGGGAGTTATTTCTTTGGTGGGTGGGTGTTTGTTTGGGGAGGGGAGGATAGGGTGGTGGGGTTATTTGGGGGGGGGGGGGGGGGCACCGCCAAGCATTTGTGCTTAGGGCACCCAAATGGCTAGCACCGGCCCTGCCATCAAAACTAATGCACTTACAAGACAAAGCTTTTTAAAAGCAGTCCACTGTATGACCTCTATGCATGAAAGGGATATATTAAGCAAAAGTACATATTTATTAAGAAATTGATCAAAATGAAGTGCGTTTAAGCTTAAAAAAGAACAAATATCTACCAGTTGGGTCAGAACAGAAAAAAATATATTTTAAAGGGAAAGTTTATTTTTCTGACCCCGATGTCAGATATTTGTTCTTGCTTTAAGCATAAATGCATAGATCTTAATTGTGACAGTATTCAAGCTGATCTTAGTTTCTCTTTTGTTTCTCTTGTAGGAGTTTTAAGAGGACGGGCTCTGGAGCAAT